>NW_024090502.1:0-31622 GCF_014356525.2 Nilaparvata lugens
GACTTTTGCAAGTCCCACATCACCGCGCTCGAAGCGCTTCAACTTGGAGTCCAAATCAAGGACTTGTTGTATATGCACAAAATGTTGTTGCAGTTGGATACTGCTACTGTTCGAGAATGGGAAAAGAGTGTTGGTATACATGACATTCCCACCATTGATAAATTCTGGAATTTTTTGGAATCACAATGCAAAATCATGGAAGCTGTTGCTTCAAGCTCAGCTAACCATCATCAAGGAAATGTACAGCAAAGTACATCCAACTCGGTTGGTGCTCATAGCAAGCCGAAGTTCAATCAAAGTCAATCAATGTTCAAGCTAGGATGCAGGTTACTACCTCTTCTATGTCACCTTGTAGTTTTTGTAATTCTGTTGGTCATTTTCCAAATCGTTGTAATGAATTATTGAAGTTACAGGTTACTGATCGTTGGAATGCTGTCCGTGACAAAAGGTTATGTTATAATTGCCTCAAGCCTTTTGCACCCAATCATGTTTGTTCGGACAAATCGTGTACACTTTGTGGTAAGAGTCACCACACTGTTCTTCACAGGTCGTATCCTCAATCACGGGACACTCAGCCTACTTCTAAGGATAAGGTAACTTCAAATGTTATTCATTCTCAATCCTTTGCTCCCTCCAGGGGCAAGAATGCTGTTTTGAATTCCGTCATGGTTCAGAATGTGGAAACAACTAAGCAAGCTGTTTCTCATGCAGAACAGCCTCAGAAGAACTCTCATGTCACAATGAGCTCCACTTCGTCTCTGTGTTTGCAACAGCAATCAACCGTCGCCTTGTTACCTACTGCTGAAGTTTTGGTTCAATCTTCTAGTGGGGAATTTATTAAAGCAACCACGCTTTTAGATTCTTGCTCTGATTGTAATTTGATGTGAACTAGGTTGGCTGAAAAATTGTCACTTGCTGCTTTGTATTCTGACACTTTGATTCATAGTGTAGGTGAGAATAAGGCCAAATCATCTATTTCTCATTCAGTTTGCTTGTCTTCATCTGATCGTTCGTGGTCGGTTGAAGAAAATTGTATTGTAGTTGATAGCATATCATCTAATGTTCCTAGTGTGAACATTGATCTTTCCAAAATTTCAATTCCTGTTGAACTCAAATTACCGGATCCATTGTTTGATCAGCCTAAGCCTGTAGATCTGTTACTTGGTGCTGGCATATTCGCATCTATACTTCAGCCTGGTAAATTGTATCTGGCTCAAAACGCTCCCATCCTTCAGAAAACCAGTCTAGGTTGGGTCATATTTGGTTCTTGTAAAACCATTCCTCCTATTGCAGCACCTCGTTCGTGCCTCCCCGCTTCACCTGTGGCCGCTCCCCATAGGGTCACGTCGAATTTTCTGACTTCAAATGATGTCTCTCATCAGTTAGAGAAATCAGTTCAGAAATCAGTTCAGGAAAACAGTTCTCAATCAGTTCAGGTATTAGCTACCACTTCTTCTCATAATGATGTTATTTCAGGTATAATCAATAGTTGCTCCACCTATCACAAAATCGTTCATACAATGGCGTATGTTCTACGGTTCATTCATAATTGTAGGAAACAAAATTTAGTCGCTCCACGCTTTGGTCAATTAGCTGCCTCTGAAATTTTAGAAGCTGAAAATTGTATCTTCAAATCTATTCAAGAAGAAGCTTTCTCTGCCGAACTTAAGGCATTGCGTCAAAATCAGGAGCTATTGCCTAATAGTTCTATTAAAGCCTTGTCACCATTCGTTCATTCAGATTCTCTGCTCAGAGTTGGTGGACGTTTGCAAAACGCAAATGCTTCATTTGATTACAAACATCAAATATTGTTGCCCAGCAATCACAAATTCATTCGTGCATTGATTGTTGCTCACCATCGTCGTATAAGTCATGCTGGGGTGCAGGCCACCATGGCCAGTGTAAGACAACAATTTTGGTTTCCCTCCACCCGTCGCACCATCAAAAGTGTATTGCGGCATTGCAGAATGTGTTTTCGCTTTTCGGCTCTTCATTCTGAGCAAATCATGGGTAGTTTACCAGCGGCCCGCATTCAGGCTAATGTTCACTTTCATAATTGTGTTTTAGATTACGCCGGTCCAACTTCCATTCGTGTAGGCGGCACCAAATCTCGTACTTTTTCTCCACCACTCTTCAGAAAAAAGACCCACTCCTCAACCACTCTTCAGAAAAAAGGCAAATGGTTAAACAATTATGAAAATTTGAAGGTCGGTACAGTTGTCATCTTGAAGGATCCTGGTTCCGCGCAGTCCACTTGGAAGCTGGCGTGCATTACTGAAGTTCATCCCGGTAAGGACGACAAGGTTCGAGTTGTCACTGTTCTCACTCCCTCCGGCACCTTTAAGAGAGCTATTTCGAGTTTAGCACCTCTTCCCATTGATGAGGATTCTAGTTAATCCCCTTGCTCTTATGGTTCATGTTGTATTTTCAGGTTTCATTGTTCTTTTCCCCTGGTTCTCACATGGGGCCCAGTTTTCAATTTCCAATTGCCTTGCCAGATTTTACATATTTCTTACTTTTTCTTATTGTGCCATACCCCCGTATGACACAAGGGGCCCAGTTTATGTAAAATCTGACAAAGCATTTATTGGAACGGTTTCACTTGTTATTCGTTCCGCTACTACGTAGACATCATGTCGTCATCATGTCTGTCTGTCTGCGCGCTGTGTCTTTTGTGCGTCTGCGCTGTCAGCGACGTCTCAGTCGCGGTTTTTTGCCACTCTAATCAGCTGTTTTCTATACTTCTATTCGTACCTTTTTCGTCGGATTTTTGCCGTTGCAATTTTAATATTTGTGCTATTCGATTTTTTAGAATTTATCTTGTCTTTAGGCATCTTACCTTTTAGATATTTGTTACTTTTTCACCATTCGTTTGCGAGCGCTTTGCCTACGTTTCTAACACATCCGGCAGCTTGCCTTTTTCATTGTAGCTTGCAGGCTTGCAGCGTCTCCGTGTCTTCTTCAATGGTGGATAGTCGATGGTGCATTTACGCCTTCGGTCTAAACCTTTCATCTGAATTCATCGGACTTACAAAACGTTTTTAAAGTGTGAATTATTCTTCAAATTAATTCGTTTGTTCTATTCTTCAGTGTGATTCAATTATTCATTGAGTTCTTCACTCAGTTACTCTGTTAAAATTGGATAAACTTTGTCTAAAATTGCAACCGCGTGTGAGCGTTTCATCGCTATTCATTTGATCTACAGAACCTTTTTAAAGTGTGAATTATTCTTCAAATTAATTCGTTTGTTCCATTCTTCAGTGTGATTCAATTATCATTGAGTTCTTCACTCAGTTACTCTGTTAAAATTGGATAAACTTTGTCTAAAATTGCAACCGCGTGTGAGCGTTTCATCGTTATTCATTTGATCTACAAAACCTTTTTAAAGTGTGAATTATTCTTCAAATTAATTCGTTTGTTCCATTCTTCAGTGTGATTCAATTATTCATCGAGTTCTTCACTCAATTACTCTGTTAAAATTGGATAAACTTCATCTAAAAATTGCAACCTCATGTAAGCTTCAGTTGCCATTCTTCTACAATTGGTTTCACCTCGCGAACCTCGAACTTTCAAGTGCATCATCTCTACTGTTTGGAAATCAATCCAAAAATTCCACAATTTGAAGATCGGATTATTCGTTTGGAATTCTACCCACTCCAGCCTACCTTTCCATTGGGGGATTCGCCTGCTGTAATGGACGTTTCCATGCTTGTCATTGCATGGCCTAATCACTTCATCGCTTGCTGATGTCCTGTTCCTGTTGGTATTGCGGAGTCGTTGCCTGTCTGCCTGGCCGCATCTCCTCTTCAAAATTTTATTCAGGTTATGTAATTCGTTCTTTTCAATTTTCATTTACGTATGCACCATTATTGTTTTATTAATGTCTATCTTGACATTCAACTCACTGAGGCCACTGACGCCTAATTATTATTTTATTAATGTCTATCTTGACATTCAACTCACTGAGGCCACTGATGCCTAATTATTATTTTATTAATGTCTATCTTGACATTCAACTCACTGAGGCCACTGACGCCTACTTATTATTTTATTAATGTCTATCTTGACATTCATTTCACTGAGGCTATCGACGCCTATTTATTTATTGGATTTGACAGCTACCCTTGGCTTTACAAGTGATTCATTGAAGGCCACTGTCGCCTATTATTAATGTCTATCTTGACATTCTTTCACTGAGGCTACCGACGCCTACCTATTGTTTAGTTAATGTCTAGCTTGACATTCATTTCACTGAGGCCATCGACGCCTATTTATTTATTGGATTTGACAGCTACCCTTGGCTTTACAAGTGATTCATTGAAGGCCACTGTCGCCTATTATTAATGTCTATCTTGGCATTCTTTCACTGAGGCTACCGACGCCTACCTATTGTTTAGTTAATGTCTAGCTTGACATTCATTTCACTGAGGCCATCGACGCCTATTTATTTATTGGATTTGACAGCTACCCTTGGCTTTACAAGTGATTCATTGAAGGCCACTGTCGCCTATTACTCGTTCTAATTGATGTCTGTCTTGACATTCAATTTATTGAAGGCCCATGTCGCCTATATTCAACCCGGACTGTCCTCATTTGTATTTATTAGCTACCCTTAGCTCTTAAGTGATATTTGTAAGGCCAGCAACGCCTATTAATTGTTAGGTCGAAATCTATTTTGACATTCAAATCACTGAAGGCCTATGCCGCATATATTTTTTATGTATGTTATTTGCTGAGCATTTTTTACAGCTTATTGTCATTTTTTAATCATTATTAATACCTTTGCATTTATTGCAATATCATTAATACCAATATCATTAATAATTTAATATCATTAATGCCTTTGCATTTATTGTCATACTTCAATGGTCATTAATGTCATTGACCTGATTTCTTTTAAATGTTGTAGTTCTCTACATTATTTCACATGTTGTAATTTTCCCAAGATTTGACTCATTGTTTTGTATGTGGCCATCTGCCTATTATTATTTAAGGATTCAAAGACTTAACCTACTTACAATTGCCTTTGTATGTGGCCATCTGCCTATTATTAATTATTGATCTCAAAATATTTGATTCATTGTTTTGTATGTGGCCACCTGCCTATTATTAATTTATTGATCTCAAAATATTTGATACAATTGTTTTTGTATGTGGCCATCTGCCTACTATTATCATCTTATTATTATTAAATCTTATATTGTTGATTCATTTAGTCTTTTATTGGCGTACTTACCACATTTCAAGCTATCAGTATTTTTATGTACAGAATCCAAAGATTTATTTGTAGGTATTTATACCAACTATCATCCACAGTCCACTGCCCTGCCCTTGGATTCTGTCACTTTGATGCGAGGAACACGAATCTGGAATCAGATGTTTGTTTTACTAGATTAACAATACCATGAAGAATCTATCCTCTAAATCTCATGGATTTATCTCTTACTGAATTTGAAATGTTCTGTCCCAAAAATTTAATCTTTAGGCGCTCAAATCTCTAAAAGTAATGATCAGAAAAAACTTTTTTCCTGAGAAAACTTTTTCATTTTGATAGTAAATTCGTATGGCTTTTGTTGGTGGGGAGTCCCTTGCGGGAAGGTCCACCGCCTGAATATATAATTTAAGCCGTCAATGGGCCTTACGAATGTCATACTTCAGCCGGGACCAACAGTTTACCGTGCCCATCCGATAACACGGGAGTGATCTGGTTAAAAAACTTTTGGTTGTGAGAGGGTTTGAACCCGGGATCTCTATGCTGCTACGCAAGCACTCTATCCACTAGACCACGGATCACTCCTTTCATTTTGGTAGCTTACTGATATACAAATCGAAAAACTTTGAAAAATATCACCAGTAGAATAGTATATTTCGCACCTAGAGTAGAAAATGAGATTTTTCCGGCTCGAAATCGGTTATCAAGTCCGAGGCTAGAAGATTTGCAGTCAGGATTTCAGATTCTTTTAAAATTTCACTTGGAATATCACGGGCGTTGTCATCTTCAAGCATTTTTGAAAATTTGGAATGTGCTAATCAACAATAAATAATTGAATAAAACTGGTTGCGAAGCGAATGCTGGATTAGTTTGATTTGAAACATGAACTGAAATCATGGCGACTTCAGCTGATGAAGAAAGTGGACACTCGCCCGATCTAGCGGATGACTTATCAACTACGGACTTCCATGACCGGCTGGAAAGAGACCACTTTCTGGCCTAGACCGGAAAAGAAACCCTTTTCTGACATCAGACGAGAGTCGTCTGCAAACAAGGTCTTTCAGATCTACATAGGGACTGGAGAACAGCTGCTTTCTGTGCAGTGTGGCAAAAAGTTTATTTTTAGCCTTTGCACAGCTTTAAAAAACACTCATCTTCAAATGCTTATAACTCAAGAATACTTAAACGTCAGTATTCCTTATAAATAACATAATTGCTACCTATTCAATCAATTGTCAGCATTATTAATTTATTTATTTGTGGATATAATAACAAATATGATCGGGAAAGAACAACTGGCATGGCCCAAAACTATTCTATTGAATTGGTTGAATGATTTGTGAGCATTCATATTATTAACATGACTAAAGTGACAGCTTTAGAAGGCGGTGGAAAAATAAAAGCGGCAACTATGCCGTCCTATCATTTCCACTGACTATAACGTGAATCTTACAATACACAAGCAAGTACACACACAGACTATTCAAATACATATTTTATTTGCAACTACACTTTTTTCAAACATGGACTATAATAACTTGTTAACAAACTGAATAGAAAATATCATGACAATGTCCTGCATACATACGAAATATATGCAACGGTTGGCAGTGGATATACAGATACATTTTACATATCTATATACACATAACATACGATAACAACTATATTATTTACAAGCAAAAGAATTCGTATTCATACATTCATAACAAACATTACCAACTGAAAAATAACCAATTTGTACGTTTGTATCCGCCGGTTCCCACTGAAACCATGGTATCCACGGCTCTGAAACCATGGTTTCTAGTGAGCTAAATAACAAACTGGATACAGCATTTATCGACATAGCATGGTTCCAAGATTCTCTTCGAATTGCATTTTTAAATTCATATCTAAAGTCACGCTCACACCAGAGTTGTCAACTGTAATTTCAACAATTATCGGCAATTTGTTGCCCACAACATTCAACTTATTTCCTACAGAAAAAATTGACAACCCTGATCCTTGGCCTTTTGTTTAGCATTCCAAAGCAAAGACTTGTTAAATTGTGTCAAGTTTTCACAAATAAATAGCTTAGTTTCATTCTTATTCTTGAACAAAGAGTCGTTTGTGACTACAGTTTTCCTTTTCATCATAATGCTATCTCTTACTCGTTGTGATGAACAGCGCACAATTACAGCTGACAGGGCGTCGGGCCTTCGCCTGGGCAGACGGTGCACAACTTCGATATCCTTATCTACGATGGTGACGTCATAGTGCTGGGTGACAAGTCGACGCACCACTGTCGGCAGGCCTCCCTCCTCTCCCTCTCCCACTGCTACGTCCATCCCATGGATCTCCAGGTTGCAATTCCTGCTACGTTGCTCCATGATGTTTACTCGTCCGATCAAAAATTCAATTTTTTGATCTTTGTTCTTATTATCCTCAATGACGGTATCCAGTTTTTGTTTCAGCTCTTTATTTTCTTTTTGAATCTCGGTTATCAATGACTTGAGCTGGTCGTAAAAATCAGATAGTCCTTGAACATCATTTTTTAAACTTGTTACATTCAATTTCAAGTCGTCGAGAGAAGTAGTGTTTGAATCAATTTTTTTATTTATGACTTTTAATAAATGTTTTACTTCAGAGTCTTCCGACTCAACATCTGACACTTCACCACCCGTCTCTTGAGTAGATGAGGCTGCCCTACATAACACGCATATCCACTTGTTTCGCTTAGCAATCGACATACGATTATAAGATGTCTCCGACAAACCCGAACATGAATAATGGAGACCTCCCTCACAGGCCGAACAAGTGACGAAAGAACCGTTCTTGGGTAGTTGACTTTTACACTGTTTACACTTCATAGTTTATATAATAATTTTACAGGTTGAAACGATTAAAAATTTGAGAGCGTTCATAGAAACATGATATGAATGTTCACTAGTTCACTAGTTAACAGTACTGCACTGACACTACAAGTACCGACCGACTGGCGCCAGCCGATAACAACAGCGTCAACGGAGCTGCACAAAGCACGTCTACTCGGCTCGAGTGCTGAGCCGCAACTGTAATAGTAATAGTAATAGTAGTAATAGTAAATAGTAAAGTAAAGTAGACTTGAGATGCGCGTGAACACTAGCGTCATGTGATCAATTTTCATAACGGCAAGGAAAGTTGTGTGAGTCCGCCACACCAGATGTTTATTTATATAGATCTCCAACATTGTGAATACCCCTATTGAAGAAGGAATGCTGGATCCCTGGGGCCTGTTTCATGAGATTAAAGAAATCTTGTAAGACGGACAAATTGATTGATTGATTGGTTATATTAGGACGGAGTTAGGACTCCAGGTCACACAACCCTGAGAGCTAGAACAATATTTTTTGTAAAAAGAGAAAATTATCACCTATTGCTGGGATGTCGAGAAAGTTAGATGACTTTCATATTTGTCGTCTAATTTATTTAATTTATGTATTTATACAATCATTCAGAATATTATACAACTTACAGAAAAGTACCACAGGCTAACTTATGCCCAAAACGGTTTCAATACTAATTTATACAACAGTCCAAATGTAGCTAGAGGTTATGTGAGTCACTTCAACATTCTTCAATTACACACTCAATTCAAAAATCATACAAATCATTTCAATCACAAATACAAAAATAATTTTTATTAAAAAATCTGGTGTGGCGCACTCACACAACTTTCCTTGCCGTTACGAAAATTGATTACCTGACGCTAGTGTTCCCGCGCATCTAAAGTCTACTAATTCAAAGATCTGAGCCAGCTGGTGTCAGGACAATAACGCTGGAGGCAAACGATGTCTGCTATCTCTTCATAGTGAATGATTTCATAGAATCAACTGTTGCCAACACTTTGCAATTGGAATAATCACATTTTATCGAATTTCGAGCTTATTTTCAATTTTAGGTGAAAATGTTACTGAACATTAATTGTAGAGATTTTCAAGCTCAATCTTTCCCACCTAAAATTTTCTGTTAAAATTGTATCTGAAGCCTGATAATTGGGAATCTAAAATCATACTTTGCATAGATGAAGCGGAGCTCCTGAAATATTCACAGATATAGGACTTGTTGCAGTTGATAGAGCTTATCAATGACTATTCCAGGTATAAATTTGATCAAAATCGTTGGAGCCGTTTTCGAGAAAATCGCGAAAAACCCTGTTTTTGACAACATTTTTGCCATTTTAGCCGCCATCTTGGATTGCATTTGATCGAAATTGTTCGTGTCAGATCCTTATAGTGTAAGGACCTTAAGTTTCAAATTTCAAGTCGTTCCGTTAATTGGGAGATGAGATATCGTGTACACAGACGCACATACACTCATACACACACACACACATACAGACCAATACCCAAAAACCACTTTTTTGGACTCAGGGGACCTTGAAACGTATGGAAATTTAGAAATTGGGGTACCTTAATTTTTTTCGGAAAGCAATACTTTCCTTACCTATGGTAATAGGGCAAGGAAAGTAAAAAATACTTCTAAATTGAATTAAATTAATTTGGCAAGAACCTATCATATGGTGTAAATTTTTCCTCTAATCGAAAGTTGCTCAATCTCAATGATGTACGCCAATAACAGATAAAACAATTAAATTTTTATTCAATTAACGATTATGAAGTAATACAGCGATTGCATACAATTCATGAAAATGGAAAGGCAGAACTTTTCGACTGCGTAGTTTTCAAGTAAAGTGGTGTGTGGAATGTAAAATTGAAACCTGTTGCATACTATAACCTAACAAATTTCATCACAGACAAGCGTTCAATGCCGGCTCTACGGCTCATCACAACACTGCTTTCGAAACCAAGATCTTCGAGCAATTTTGCAATTTGTTGTGGATCGTTCTCATCGATGACAATCATGTAGACGCATGAACGAGGCGCCATCAGGCGTGGCAGCTGCGGAAATAACCTGAAAACAAAAATTAATCTTTATATATTATAGTGAGTCAGGTGCACGTTATAATGCCAGTGTTTGATTTACTTGGAATTTGTATCCTTGTCTATCATTCGACAAAGCACATAGCGCTATCCTTTTCTAGCTCTGCAACGTTGCCAGATCGATTTTAACCATTTAGAAATATTATACATGGGTCATGTTTCTCAACCTCCGATCACATAATTATCATCAGACACAGACAAGCGACAGGGAGCGACTTCCCTTAACAGCTTGTTATCTCCACTGAACGCCCTGTGATCGCACCGATCAGGCCGCACCGTCCAGAACGTTCTAAATTCAGAATTCTTTGCGATTACTTTGGAATCAAAATATACAGGAATTGAAATTTCACTTTGAATTTGAAGAATAGCATTTTTTCAAGTTTAAGCCCTAATAAAAACTACAAAATATCTTACAACAAATAAAATTACATTAATCTTGTTTGAAATGTTTTTCTCTTTCCAACAATACCCTTGAAATTGGAATTCGACGAGTAGTTTTCGAGTTATTGAGTATTTAATGACCAGAAGTAGGCATATTCTGAAAATATCGAAAAATCAATATATCTCGAAAACTAAGGTCGATAGGAAAAAAGTTTACTGAACATTTTTTGTCAGAAATGTCGAGTAGAATCTATGGTTAACGGCTGTTACAACCTTGGTGGGACAACCTGTATAAGTGATGAGAAATCATAACCACTTGTGGACTAATTTTCAATCAAAATTCGGGAATGGAATAGTAAGGGCTATAAGCCTGTTTTTACATTTCCAATCATTTTATGATTATGTGTTCATCATTTTTGAATAAATAAATTATCAACTAGCAGGTAACCCGTGCTCCGCAAGGGTCTAATTAAAAACTTGACAAACTGAAAACTTGACCTACTGAAATATTGAGAAATTTAGGCCTATAAACATACTCGGTGAATCAAGAATCTATATGTAAAATTTCAAGTTAATTAGTCTAGTGATAATGCGTCATTCGCGAATTTCCTATCCCGTACGAGTATAAGCCAATTCTTTCTTTTATTATATTTTAGATTAACAGAACATCAATCTCACTTATGAAAATTTTACATTTAATCATTGAAAAATATATTTTCTTGACGATTAAAATATAATTATTTTTAACAATGTTAATCAAAATAAAATCTCCTATAACAACAAACCTCATATTTTCGGCATTCAGTTCGGCTGACGAATCAGATAAAAGGTCAATCTTAAGAATATAATAGAATAAATTTTATCAGCACAAAAACAGGATATAGACCAGTCGATGAGTCAATATAAAACAATAAATTATAGTCCTATAAGCCAATTATAGTCCTATAGTGAGGTCCACGTTATAATGGCAGTGGAGAAAGATAGGAGAAAAACGTTGTCGATCTTCTGTCTTATCAATGCCTTCTAGAGACGGTAGCTGATACAGGTCTATAGATATAATATTAACGGTTCATTCTCGTTTAAAATAATCAATTATATTTTATTAAGCAAGAAATTATATGTTCCAATCATTTAAAAATGAATGTTTATAATTAAGATAAAATATCTAGTTAATTAATTATTATTAATTCTACATTGTTAAAAGACGGTCTGGCAACAGAGCAAAGCAAGAAAGAGATAGCGCTATCCGCTTTGGTGAATGCTAGACAAGGATAGCAATACTATTGCCAATCACACACTGCCATTATAACGTGGACCTCACTATTTTATATTAGTCCTAATCATGGAACAATAATTCATCAAGACTGAAAAAAAATAAGTATGGTTCAGTTTCTTTGTAGTCCAGTCAAAGAAAGGTTATAGAGGGAAATGTTTGACCCCGCTGTTTAGGGTAGTAAGGAGGTAAACATATCAAAAGTCCCCACCCCTACCCCTTGTGCTAAGGGGGTGGGGGTTGTTCAAAGGTACCATTTTTTGGTTTCTCGCATATAACTCGAAACCTATGTATCTTACGGACATAACTGTTATATACAAAATTGAAGCTTACATAATTTCCTACAAATTTGGTCTCACAACTTTTTCTATATCTTCCATAGTTTTCGAGATATCCGCTCTTGAAGGTGTGACATTTTTGAAAAAACACGTATGCCTCCAATTTTTTTCCAACTTTTTCTCTTATAACTTTTTAAAAATCGATGGGAAAAATCCATGCTGATTATGAACTTATAGAGCATGAAAGGAAAACTTGGAATAATGAAATAATACATCATATCAAAAAAAATTCAATGCTCTACAAATCTACGATAAGCATGAATTTTCACAATGCATTGTTGGAGAGTTATAAGCCCTGAAAGAGCAAAACATTGGATAAAAACCTGTCATTTTGACAACTACACACCATCAAGAGCGAATATCTCAGGAGCTGTTGAGAATATCACAAAATTCCACTGAACAAAAAGTGTAGAGAATTTATTAAACTTCATTTTTGAATAGTTATTTCGTTTGAACGTATTGTTCTCAAGATATGAGCGTGGGAGCAAAACACTGAAAAATGCAACATTTAAACCACACTCATCCACTTAGCACATGAGTTAGGAATGGGGACTCTTGATAATTATGTTCTTCTCCTAACTAGTCTTAACAAAGCTGCAAAGTCAAAAATTGTTTTTAAAAAATTCCCTACAAATTCCTTTGACAATTGGTCTACTGTTGCAAATATGGAGATTTCACAATCAACACTAAAACTGCTGCAAAAGGTGTAGGGAAATTCGTAGAAGTGTGAAATTATACATCAAATTGAAGAGAATTCAATACTCTATAAGTTCATAATCAGCATGGATTTTTCCCATCGATTTTTAAAAAGTTATGAGAGCGAAAATTGAAAAAAATTGGAGGCAAACGTATTTTTTCAAAAATGTCACATCTTCAAGAGCGGATAGCTCGAAAACTAGGGAAGATATAGAAAAAGTTGTGAGACAAGTATTGTAGGAAATTATGTAAGCTTCAATTCTGTATATAAAAGTTATGTCCTTAAGATATATAGGTTTCGAGTTATATGCGAGAAACCAAAAAATGGTACCTTTGAACAACCCCAACGCCATTAGCACAAGGGGTAGGGATGGGGACTTTTGATATGTTTACCTCCTTACTACCCTAAACAGAACTGCGGGGTCAAACATTGTCTTCCAAACTTTTCCCTCTATACCCTTTTTTGAGTATTTATTGCCTGGACTATTGACTATTGATGACTATTGAGGAGCCTCTCCATCAGAGTTTGTTGAGTGATTTGAAATATTACCTGTCCATAACTTGCCGACCCCTGATACCTCCTGCATAAGACCTGTTGATGCCATCGCCCTGGTGGATCTCGTCTGGATGGGTGACCACGTAGGGTGGATTGAAGATCAACAAATCAATGCAGCCTGGTTGCAAACAATCCAGCAAGTCACCTCTGATCACCTCCACCTGTCCACAATCCAAACATCACATTATTTATCTTATGATTCATCTATCAATGTTTTCTAATGAACCATTTATTACGTTTAATATGTACATTTTAATAGATTCTTCATTCACAGACAGACAGATGTTGAGAACAAGGTAATATTTAAAAAAGTAATTGTGCATCATTGAATCAATAAAAGAATAAATGTGGCAGTTGACAGAACCGTCAAATAACGATTTTCTCATTTTCTTTACAGCATATTCAATTATTCAGAATTACACAACTTTCAGAAAAATCTGGTGTGGCGCACTCACACAACTTTCCTTGCCGTTATGAAAATTGATCAACTGACGCTAGTGTTCACGCGTATCTCAAGTCTACTATTCAAAGATCTAAGCCAGCTGGTGACAGGGCAATAACGTTGCAAACAAACGAAGTCTGCTATATCTTCATAGTGAATGATTCAATAGAATCAACAGTTTGCAATTTAAAAATCTCATTTTCTCGAACTTCAAGCTTATTTTGAATTTAAGGTGAAAATGTTACTGAACATTAATTGTAGAGATTTTTATGCTCAATCTTTTCCACTTGAAATTTCTTGTTTAAATTGTATCTGAAACCTGATAATTGGGAATCTAAAATCAAACTTTGCATAGATGGGGCGGAGCTCCTGGAATTTTTACAGATATGGAACTTGTGGCAGTTCATAGAGCTTATCAATGACGTTTTTAGGTAAAAATTTGATCAAAATCGTTGGAGCCGTTTTCGAGAAAATCGCGAAAAACCCTGTTTTTGACGACACTTTCGCCATTTTAGCCGCCATCTTGAATTGCATTTGATCGAAATTGTTCGTGTCGGATCCTTATACTGTAAGGACCTCAAGTTCCAAATTTCAAGTCATTCCGTTAATTGGGAGATGGGATATCGTGTACACAGACGCACATACACTCATACACATACCAATACACTCATACACATACACACACACACACACACACACACACATACACACATACAGACCAATACCCAAAAACCACTTTTTGTACTCAGGGGACCTTGAAACGTATAGAAATTTAGAAATTGGGGTACTTTAATTTTTTTCGGAAAGCAATACTTTCCTTACCTATGGTAATAGGGCAAGGAAAGTAAAAAGTAATTGTGTATCACTGAATCAATAAACGAATATATGGCAGTTGACAGAACCGTCAAATAACGATTTTCTCATTTTCTTTACAGCATATTCAATTATTCAGAATTACACAACTTACAGAAAAATGGTACAAGTATACAGGATGTTCTGAAACAAGGTGCCCATAAGTCAGGGCGTGATTCCTCTCATCAATAGAAGGAAAAAGTTCTAATTAACATAGGTCCGGAAATGCTTTGTTTATTTTATTATTGTTTAATGTTATGAAGGGACGGATTCTAGGATACAAAGGTTCAAGGAACCCCACGCGTCAACCGAAGCTTAATGGCCCATATGAATAAAACCAGAGCAAATGCTCAGGAGCAAGAGCACGGAGCATAAGGTTTTGCTCATGAGCAAAAGGTAGAAGCAAAAGCATTTGCTCATTTTTATATGAATAAGCTTTACTTTATACTCTTACCTTATGCTCCTGAACTCTGGAGCAAATGTTCACGTATTTTAAAGATCTTTCATCAGCTGATTCACTTATGTAGCCTTACTTTGTTTTTATAGCTCACGGAAGCGCTAAATATGCAAGTAGGGTGCACCGCTTGTGTTTGCGTCGTCTGCTCTGTTTTCTATTTATGAATAGAGTTTTAGGTTAGTTGAGTTTAGAATTTTGAAATAATAGCGTGAAAAAATGTCATCTCTATAATAATCTTCAGTATATTCTTATATCAATAGCCTTCTTATAATCGCCTACACTTTCATCTTCTTAAATGCCTATTTCCTATTTTGTGATGGCTATCTTTATAACAGGTAGCTATCTTTTGTAGTAGGGATAATGGTGATATATATCATGGTTGAATCTAAAAAGAGTTTTATAGTTCTCAACTATTGGTTGTGATCGTATCTGGTATAGTTTCCTCTTCCTCATACGAATTAGTTGAGCCATTTTACTATGAACAAAAGGTGATAAGCTGCTCTAGACAAGACTCACCTTTTTTGAAGCATTTGCTTCAAAAGTTGAGCAAATGCTCTAGTTTATTCATACAATTTTGAGCAAAAGCTTTTACTTTTGAGCAAATGCTCAAACTATTTTTTTGATGAGCATGAGCAAAAGCTTTTGCTCACGTTTATTCATAGAAAATGAAGCAAATGCTCTATATTTTAGAAGTATAAGCAAATGCTCAACTTTATTCATAAGGCCCATTGTGTTCCCAAGTAGTATGTTAGTTAGGCAAACCAATACCTGTGTTATTTACAAGAATCAGGAGTTTTCCCCTATACTAACATCCCATTCATCACCCGGTTGCTTGTTGCAATCCAGTGTGATATGCCTGGAAGTCTCTTCAGACTGATTAGTCCCCGTGACCTACGTGAGTTCCACTCTTGGCCTTCTTTGAAGGTCCTACCGCTGAGGAAGAGGTGGCCAAGCTGCCTCTAAGGCGCCCGGCCACCCTTGACTCAGCCCCTTGACCCACATTTGTGCCTGGAGTTTCACCCATCTCTGGTCTCTTGGGTTTTTTCTTTTTGCCCCTCCGAAACTTCACAGGGTCAGAAGCCTCACCTCTCCCAAGAAGTTTTGCCTAAATGGCCGTCCTTCTTTGAGCATTGGTGAGGAATGGTCTCTCCACCCAAAACTCGTGACCTACGTGAGTTCCATTCCTGGCCTTTTTGTAGGTCCTTCCGCTGAGAGAGGGGACGCCAAACTGCCTCTAGGGTACCCGGCGCCCGGCCACCCTCGACTCAGCCTCTTGACCAACATTTGTGCCTGGAGTTTCACCCATCTCTGGTCTCTTGGGTTTTTGTTTTTTTCCCTCCAAAACTCTGAAGGGTCAAAAGCCTCACCTCTCCCAAGAAGTTTTGCCTGAATGGCCGCCCTTCTTTGAGCAGTGGTGAGTTTTGGCTCTCCACCCACAAATGCTTTGTTACCAAGTTATACAGGGTGAAAGATTTCGTCTGAGTTTCAGTTCCCCTGCCGAAACGAAGCCCTACGGGTATTTGTTGGCTGTTAATTAAGATGAACAATTCAGCGTACTTTATGTAAAATGAACTGAAAAATTGAATAAAACCGTTTCCAGACCTGTAGCTACAGTAATTTTCAAGATATGTGACGAAATACTCGAAACGTGGTCCCGAAAAACAAGTTCCTTCAAGGTTTGATAAGATTTACTCTGTTAAATGTACAATAAACACAAAATATTTTTCTACATAACTTGTAGAAAATTTAATTTCGAAGAGAAATTTGTAGAATAAGTCTATAATAGAAAAATGCAACATTACAAAAGTAATCCTTAATTACATACAAAACGCATGAAAAGTAGACAAAATCTGTTAAGATCTCTATTAGCCTTATATTGATTGGCCTTTGCTGTGCTGGCCTTCGCTCGACAAAAATCGGAACGGTGGCCAACGAAGGCCAATGAAAGCGAGCGCTGGTAAACCACCCATCCACACTAGCGCTCGTCGTCATTTGTACACATTGGACGATAGTGTGGATGCGGTATAATAAAGGTCTAAAGCTGGATTCCCACATTTCAGTGAAAGTGACCGCTTAAGGAAGAATATCATTCCATTGAGTTCTAATGAGTTCATTGTATTTCTTTCCATTTGCTTGTTTCATTGTTTTTTTTTTTCTTATTTTGTTATCATTATTGTATTAGTTGGCTGTGTTTGGTTATAGTGTTAGTGTTATTGTGTTATTGTTATAGTTATTATTCTATTGTTGCACTTGCTGCTATTGAATTACTGTGTTTCCTTTGTTATTGCTACAAATATTTTGTTTGCTATTGCTTTAGTCATTGAATTTGTGCTGATAGTTTCTAATGCATATTTGTACATTTTATTTCATATTACTGTTATTAGTTGTTATACTTCTGAATTGCTAAGTTACTTATTTGACTCTATGTTATGTATCTCATATTTATATTTATATTTGTCTTGTTATTTTTGTTGATCTTGTTACGATTGTATTCTTTTGAAATTGGTGTATACCGTTGGAAATGTAATAAATAAATGAATAAATAAATGAGACTATTCATACTAGCTCGGCCGTGATGAGTGTGAATAGGCCCATTAGAACTCATGGGATTTATATTTTCACTGTGCCGGTCATGTTTGCTAACACTAATACAGTAGAAACTCATAGTGAGAGCTCCGTCCCTTGAAAACCCCTCTATAAAGGCCGGGACACATATAACCGCACCGAGCTAAGCCCGCGACACGGGAATGGTGGTAGGAGAGCACACATATCCGTGCGACAGCCGAGCGGCAGCAGTGTCTCAGTTCTGTAGTGCTACTGTCTCAGTTCTGTGTGGTCTGATTTCTGAATATGTTAAACTATTGGTAATACGTGTAATATAACACTATTAAAGCTTGTTACATCCGATTTAAATTTATATTTTTCAATTTTAAACTAATTACCTGTAGACACAGAAGAGAAGAATCATAGTGCTGGTATATATTTCGGTGCATAACAATAACACAATCAGTCATGTATCGGAAATATATATCAGCAATAGAATTGTTATCTTCTGCCTTATGTATCTAAACGTAATTAGTTTTAAATTTAAAACACAGTCACGGGTTCCTTCTTTTATACCTTTTGTTGTTTGTTTTATTATTTATTTATTATATTATGTCTATTATACCTTTGGCTCAACTTATTTGGTTCTACTTTTACTTTTGGTTCAACCTATTTCTCCGTTCAACCATATTTCTCATCACTTTGATCGTACAACACTGGAAAATTCCGTATCTCTTCAATAAGTTTTTCACTCTCCATGTTAAACGAGCCCGCACTGTCAAAAAGTAAACTGAACTAGTCGGTGACGGCGCGGGCAACAAACACTGACTGTGCTGACGCGGTGCGGTACTATGTTTCCCTATACGTTTGAAAGCATTTGTTTTCTCACTCCCCGCAGTAAGTCCGACACTCGGCCGTACCGCGGCGCAGGCTCGGTGCGGTTATGTGTGTCCCGTCCATAATTCGTAATTCGTAATTAATTGTACTGTAAGAGGAAATCCAGCTTTAGAGAACATAGAAAGAAGCAACACGAATGGAAACCAGTTAACTCAAGCGGATAGTTCAAGTAGTTGTTTTTCGTGAAGCTATGTGACGCTGGTAGTCTCTAATACTGTGCCGTTCTTACACTCTTACCCAGCCAAAACAGTAATAGACAGAAACAAACAACTGTACATATAAACAGTAAACATAAGAGTAACTGTTATGTAACATAACAATAAATATAATAGACAAAACAGTATAGACAGTAGTCGACAGTAATCGGCTTGGGTTGACAAAAAATCGGCTTGAAATTTGGAACATAAACGACCTAAACCATGGGATATCTTCTTATGCTTTCTTTTCTCTATGGTATTATTGTCTATTATTAATTAATAGATGGTCCTTCCCCAATCATTTTAAAGAATTGTGTTCGGTTTATCAAAAGTCGATGAATAAATAACGAGCGAAGCTCGGTGCCCCGATATTAATTTGAAATAGCTAATATGTTGATATTATTAGAAATGTTTTGATTCTTGAATAATAAACAAAAAATAATGACAAGTTATTTGATTAGCTGTTTTAGTACACTTGAAATTTGGACAATATGAATGTCAAAAATGCTTGCCGTCGCCAACTGCGGAAATTTACGCACAAACGAAAATGTACCTTAATTGGGAGGAATAGAATATTTCAAAAATCTACAACTTTCTCTAGAAAGATATGCTTTGGTATTTTATGTATGCTACAAACAACTCACCTGTGCATTATTAAGCTGAGCAGTAGCCTTGGTGGCTCGACAGGCTTCAGGATTGATATCAACGGCCACACAGTGCGCTCTGCCTTGCAACGCTTGAGCCATCGCTGTGATCACCAGGCCGGCTCCATGCCCAGTTCAACCACCAGGCTTCCGTGTCTCCAAGGCAGTCGAGCTTCCTTTATCTTCTCATCTCTGCTAGCCAAACACGGCAGACGAGCATCCTTTGTGTTATGATCTCTGCTAGCCAAACACGGCAGATGAGCTTCCTTTGTGTTCTCATCACTGCTGTGTTTGCGCTCAGTCCATGGCAAATCAGCTTCCACTGAGTTCTGATCTCTACCGTGCCTCTCTTGAAGCCACGGCAGTTCGGCTTCAAGAGCATCCAACAGCAGAAACGTGTCTTCACTAGGCTCGTAAACATCTTCACCCACGTCGGCTAGCCGCCACTCCGGCGTGGTTAGTTTGGTCGTGGTTGGCATTGCTCGATCTGAAACAAAATTTATAATTTTTCACTCACAGCCTTCTATAGTAGTGAGGTTAAGTCAGTGAAGTGGTGAAGTTAAGCAGTCAAGAAGTGAAAGTGTGATTAGTGAATAGTGAGATTGTTTGGGGTAGATCTCTACATTGAATAAAGCATACATATTTCTACAACAATAGTCGATAGGTAGTCAAAATTCTTTATTAAATATTCTTCAAGAACAGTAATTGTTGTCGGAAAAAATATTACAATTGTTTGGTAACTACAAAGAACATAATTCATTATTGATATTGAATAATTGACCGAGCGAAGTGAGGTCTAAGATTCAAGTCGACAGTTTGGCATTTCTCTTAATGTTTAAATGTTTATATGTTGCGCATTTACGGCGAAACGCGGTAATAGATTTCCATGAAATTTGACAGGTATGTTCCTTATTTAATTGCGCGTCGACGTATATACAAGGTTTTTGGAAATTTTGCATTTCAAGGATAATATAAAAGGAAAATGAGCCTCCTTCATACGCCAATATTAGAGTAAAAATCAGACTATAGAATTATTCATCATAAATCAGCTGACAAGTGATTACACAGATGTGTGGAGCAAAGACCTTGAAGAGATATAGACCCACAATGCCTATGCCTTCCCAATGATAGCTCTTACTTGAAATTGAAGGCCGCCATTGGGGTATTTTAGCACGAGATATTATATCTATATATATTTGTAATACTATATATCACAAAGGCATTGGTGGCATTGGTATGTAATAATCTTATGGGTTGCCCCCTCAATGGCGGATTTCAATTCCAAGTACAACACTAGCGCTGCATGTGAGTCTATGCATCTTTATGGTCTTTGGTGTGGAGAAGCCAGTCTATTGCTGTATTTCCATAAGGTCTATAGTTTCAATCAGGTACTTGTGGATGAGAATACTGCGTGAGATCTACTGTTCACAGAACTACTAGTATCTAACAAGTAAGATAAGTTTAAAACAGTGAATCGATTGATTGTTGGAGACTCATTTCAACTGTTAGAGCTTGTTCACATGACAGCGATTTACGCTCGGCTGTCGCGCGGTTGCCAGGTATGGAGAAAGACATGGTGCCGTACACATGCAACGCTCGGTTTGAGCAGTCGCGGGCGAATCGCGGCGGTTGACGTTTCCAGACCAACCGCTCGGTTGTCGCTCGGTTGCCGGGGGGTTCGATATACTAGAGCAGGCATGAGAGCGTACACATGTCTTCAGTCAACCGATCAGTTTCAAGCAGAGCAGTTCACATAGAGCACATTCTATTACAATTTCAGTTCACTTAAAATTTCATTTTATTACTATTTTTCCATCCCTCACTACTCTCTCGCTATGTAATAAATCAGCTTTCATCAAAGTTAATGATTCATCAAATGAGGTTATGCTCATTCGAGAGTAATTGAAAAACTTTGGAGGATACTGCCTCAATTTTGGGTATAGTGTAACAAACGAGCTCGGTTGTCGGTCAATCCGTCATCTGTCACTGGATGCACACACCATCTTCTTTGTCTTCTTCGTCGCACTCTTTATCTACGATATAACAACCACAGACATGTTAACTCTTCCAACTTCATTGCTATACTGAGTACTGCCCTACTAGCAAGGTTCACTGAACCCTTAACCGAGCACAAACCGCTCATGAATCGCTGTCATGTGAACGAGGCTGGCAAACCGAGCAATTTGCCGATCGAGCGACAACCGAGCGTAAACCGCTGTCATGTGTACGAGGCTGGCAAACCGAGCGATTTGCCGATCGAGCGACAACCGAGTGTAAACCGCTCATGAATCGCTGTCCTGTGAATAAGCTCTTAAGGTCTCTTCACATCTAGCGTTGTGTAAAAATACGTCTTCGGAAGACTTAGGCAGTCCTACCTCCCAATGTTAAATCTATGCTACACTGGTGTGAAATTGTCAGATTGATTAACGTTGGGAGATAGGAGGCTAGGTCTTTCAAATACGTATTTATAGCTACGCTACGCTAGGTATGAAAAGACCTAGTTGGTTAAATGGGAAAACATTAATGTTATTCGGAAGGAATGCTATCGAAGTAAATATTACTATACAAATTATCAACAATAGCTCTTATCAACAACAATCATCAATAAACAACTGAAACTATTCACACATTGAAAAACTCCTACACCCGTTATCAATCCATCCTAGTGAACTGAGATTGTAATTATTTTTTTAGTTATATTCAATTTGGACATCTACCACAACAACACCTTCCCAAAACCAAAACTTTAATCTATCAAATTCAAATTAATTTCACCAATAATATTATGAATAGCCGTCAGGCTCGCCATATCCGTCTAGCCGGGGGCTCCGCCCCCTGGACCCCCGACTGGATCGTCCAAGAATGAGATCAGCAGGCTCGCTTCGCTCGCCTGCATTTTTCATTTGAGCATTTTTATCATATGTTAGGACGATCCAGTCGGGGGTCCAGACTAAACGTCTGGCTAAACGGATATGGCAAGCGAAGCGAGCCTGACGGCTAGTAATTAATATTCCCAGGAATAGCTCCAATTGAAGTAGCAGTGCCCAATCAATTTTTCCGCGATAAATGCATTTCAATCTTAAACTTGGTGCCAACCTAACAAAGTCAACTCAACTTAATGCCAACCTGACAAAATTATTAATTTAGTTACCAGTTAACAACTGTTTCGAAGAGGTATTCTCTCTAGAATATAGTTCTATATTAACATATGGTATGGCCTTTTTTCAATTATAATTAAGAGAATAAGAAGAATATACATGCTAAAAGACGAACTTTAAACCCTTAAAAACCACCCTTAGAGTTAAAATATTGCCAAAAGATTTCTTAGTGCGCCTCTAAAGGGTCAACTGAACATACCTACCAAATTTGAACGTTTTTGGTCCGGTAGATTTTTAGTTCTGCGAGTGAGTGAGTGAGTCAGTCAGTCAGTGAGTGAGTGCCATTTCGCTTTTATATATATAGATTATCAAGAGATTGGACAAAGGATGGTTTAACCGGTTTTTTGTCTATTTTTTGAAAAATGTTTACATGAGTAGAGTTATTGGCCCAATGATAAAGAATAATCATGATTTAAAGAGAATGTGAAAGTGTGACACATCAATAGTCGATCGAAGACTACCGCGCATGTCGAAGACAACAAATTAATAATACTTGGGGTATTATTGTCGAATAGGTCGACTAATAGGTACTAGACTATCCTAGACTAGGATAGACTAGTAGACTAAAAAGTCTACCATGAATAATCAACAAATGAAAGTAGAAGGTAAATTCGTATTGCTTTTGTTGGTGGTGTGTCCCTTGCGGGAAGGTCCCACCTCGCCTCAATATACAATTTGGGTAAAAGAAATGAGACGGGGCCGCCGAAAACAATGGATGGACAGGTAGAAGTTCTAGTGACCCTTAAGTGGTCACCTATTGTTATTGAATTTCGACATTTTCGTGGTCTATTGTTACGGTTTCCACTCCGAGCAATATATTGGTGACGGCAGTCTTCAGGCCTTAACAAAATCTGGCGATACATCTGCTTGCAATCAGAAAGGACAATGTACTTGTAAGTGCGGAATTTGGTCAATACTTGAATAATATTGGACTGCAGTTTTGGCCCTGGTAACAAATTCTCATTTAGTGAATGCCCATTGGTATCCTTGCTGGAAGCATTAAACACCACCCTGATTTTCTGAGTGGGGTCCTTATTTTTAAAAACTGCATGGTGTGGAATCACATAGTCAGAAGCGGATTTGGCAAGTTCCAAATGGCCAAGCTCATGATATTCTGTCATGAAGTTGTCGTATTTCTTCTTTAGTTCCGAAGAATTTTCCAAGCGTTTTAATAATCCAAGGTGACTTCGATAAGCTTGCTTGCGGTTTGAAACAAGAACAGGCGCGCTAGGCTTGAAGGGGAGTGCGACTACATATCTGCCTTCATCATTGCGGTAGGTAGTGGACTCATAGAGCTGTTCACAGAGTTCATCTTCAGGTGATAAGAGTTTCGCATTTATTTGGACATCTTCAGTCTCCCAAAACTTGTTCATGACCTCAGCAAGCGGTTCTTCGCGGGCAAACATGGTGCAGATAAGTTGCATCTGATGAAGCGGAGCAGGCGAGTCCTCAATATTTAGCTTTCCACTCAGAACATAGCCAAATATAGTGGCGAAGGCAGCGGGATTTCCTGGTATAATAGCATTGGCGGAAGAAACAAATACATTAGGATAAATGTCAGCTCCAATCAAGAGGTCTATCCTATTGGGTTGGTCAAAACCAGGGTCAGCGAGATCCAAATGTGAAAGTGAGGTTTTGAGCTCACTGCTGATTGGAAAAGCGGGTAGGTCACCAGCTATTTGCTCTAAGACAAGGGCTTCAGTTTGGAGAAAGGTGTTAAACTGCGGTCGAGATAGCAGTGTCAAATGAGTGGTACCTTTTACAGCGGTCGCTTGTTCAGAGATACCATTAATCTGAATGCGTGCGGGCATGATGGTGATACCAAGTTGCTGGGCAGCTCGGGTAGTGATAATCGATCTCATGGAGCCACAATCCAATACAGCACGTAGTAATTGTGATCGGTTGTATTGATCAACAACGGCAACGATAGCGGTGCCCAGTAAAGCAGAAGCGTGTACAGCTTTCACTTGTGCACAGCCACTGAAGGTGTCCGACATGCCGGTGGATGAACTGCGGGTTGGGGTTGAGATATTGGTTACAGGCGCTGTGCGAAAAGGTGACAAAGAAGACCGTGAGGGACTGGCCGTGTTTTGCGGGATTCTCGAATTGGTACAACATGAATTACTTACATATTGTGATGAGTGTATGTCATCGGTAAACCGCTGTGTTGACATTGGTTCAAATCCTGGTGGCGGGGAGCGACAGCTAGCACCTCCAGAGGTGGAAGCTGGTTGGTCACTAGATATGGTAGGCCTATTATGAGAGCCAGAAGGGTAGCGATCTGGTCGGCGTTCAGCAATTAAAAAGGATTGTGAACTCTCATTATTTTTGCATAGCAGGGTATGGTGATGGATTGATTTACATGCACGACAAGAGGACAGCGAATTGCATTTGGCTTTGAGGTGGGACCCTAGGCATCCGAAGCATCTGCGGCTTTGCTTGGCAATATCCATTCGTTTGTTGATAGGTTCCTTCCTAAAGCGCTCACATTTGTACAATGGATGAGGAATGTTGCATAGTACACACAGATTGCTGCCACTTTTGTTTTCAGTAAATTGCGGTTTTACTACTTGTGAATGATCTTCAGTCTTCACTTTTGCGGTTGGTATAGCGGTGTAACTAGCACTAGATAACTGTTCGCTCACCTCATTGATGGCGGTCACCTCCAGCGATTTTTCTTGGTTGGAAATGAATTTCATCAGGTGGTCAAAAGCAGGTAAGTCGTCAGGGCCCAAAGAATTCTCAAATTTGGCTCTTACAGCGTTAGGCAATTTCTGAAGGCAAATCATTGTTATTAAGAAATCAGCATGGTTCAATTTCAAATTAAATAGTGATTGTTTAGCTGAGCCTAATTCAATGGCGAAATGTCTAAGTACTTCAACAAGACTGCCCTTCGGCTGAAAGTTTGTGATTTTGCTGTATAAGGCATAAGCTCGATAGCGTTTGTTGTCATATCGGTTATGCAAACTTTCGAAGGCAAGCTTGTATGCATTTTCAGTGTCAGCAAAGTTTTGAACTAAGCACAAGGCGTCTCCACGTAAATAGGATACAAGTAGATAGTATTTTTCATCATTTGAAAAGTCTTTGCAATTATGTACAGCCGCTTCAAATACGTTTTTAAAGGAAGCCCATTGCTCCATGTCTCCAGAGAATACTGGGATGGACAATTGCGGCTTGATAAAATTTGACGCTTTAGATTCAGTAGGAGTGCAGGTATTTACTTCTTCTTTTAATTTAATTTGATCAAAAGTGTCTTGAAATTCCTTTTGAACGTTATCGAATTCGGTCAAAGTAGCTAAAGGCATTTCATCACGTTGTAGGTTGTTAAAATCATCAGCTAATTTTTCAAATTTTTTGTTTAAGTCCAAATAATAATCGCATAATTTTATCGGTATTTCAAATTCATATTTGTTGGCTAAAGCGCAAAGCGACAGCTGAGTGCGTTTTAGCTTGTTGAGCAAGAGTACCTCGGCCATTTCAGCGAAATAACATTCAAAAACAGTTCAAAAAATAATTTTGTAAACAAAATTTTGAGGCTAGGTCGATGTTTCAGTAAAATCGATAGTCGATATCTCGATGATTGATGACGGTTAATGATCGATATTTCGATAGTCGATGCTTGCACGCTACTGATTCGATTCATCTAACCTCAACCTTGAGAAATTCGAAGAATGCGAAAATAATTGAAGATTCATCCATAGGTCGATCGTAATAATTTCATGCGGCTCGGTTGGACCAGAATCGTGTTAGAGCCAATGTAATGGGCTTCAAATCACGTTACTTAGTAGCTCAAAATAAAGTCGTTACCTTTAAGAAGCTTCTCGTACAAGGATGGCGGGTTCGCAGTGGACTGTAACAGCGGTTTTCTCGTTCGGGTAGGCGGTAGCACGTTATTGTAATAAGAAATCACTTGCACTGGCTGGGGGGAAAACATGGGCCCATGTCGCAGCGAAGAGGTCGTACATTTATAAGTTCTTTCAAAGGGAGGAAAAATTGGTAGCGTTAGTGCACGTATTAGAACAAGCCATCTTGTCAAAGCGGGAACGGGCGAAGAAGAAGTGGGGAGTGAAACAAGCCGAGAGAGAGAGCAGTGCCATCTACAATGGGCTTGGCGGTATCATTGCGGCTGATGGCAGTGGCATGTTAGATGGCCATGGGTGAGCGCGGTTGATTCAAAACACACAGCCAACTTACCGACAGATATAAAAGGGAAACTGCTGAAGTTATATTGGCGGTAACAGATAGAAAGTCAAAATTCTTTATAAACATATTCTTCAAGAACAGTAATTGTTGTCGGAAAAAATATTACAATTGTTTGGTAACTACAAAGAGCATAAATCATTATTGATAATGAATAATTGACCGAGCGAAGTGAGGTCTAAGATTCAAGTCGACGGTTTGGCATTTCTCTTAATGTTTAAATGTTGCGCATTTACGGCGAAACGCGGTAATAGATTTCCATGAAATTTGACAGGTATGTTCCTTATTTAATTGCGCGTCGACGTATATACAAGGTTTTTGGAAATTTTGCATTTCAAGGATAATATAAAAGGAAAATGAGCCTCCTTCATACGCCAATATTAGAGTAAAAATCAGACTATAGAATTATTCATCATAAATCAGCTGACAAGTGATTACGCAGATGTGTGGAGCAAAGACCTTGAAGAGATATAGACCCACAATGCCTATGCCTTCCCAATGATAGCTCTTACTTGAAATTGAAGGCCGCCATTGGGGTATTTTAGCACGAGATATTATAGATATATATATTTATATATATGTTTGTAATACTATATATCACAAAGACATTGGTGGCATTGGTATGTAATAATCTTATGGGTTGCCCCCTCAATGGCGGATTTCAATTCCAAGTACACTAGCGCTGCATGTGAGTCTATGCATCTTTATGGTCTTTGGTGTGGAGAAGCCAGTCTATTGCTGTATTTCCATAAGGTCTATAGTTTCAATCAGGTACTTGTGGATGAGAATACTGCGTGAGATCTACTGTTCACAGAACTACTAGTATCTAACAAGTAAGATAAGTTTAAAACAGTGAATCGATTGATTGTTGGAGACTCATTTCAACTGTTAGAGCTTGTTCACATGACAGCGATTTACGCTCGGCTGTCGCGCGGTTGCCAGGTATGGAGAAAGACATGGTGCCATACACATGCAACGCTCGGTTTGAGCAGTCGCGGGCGAATCGCGGCGGTTGACGTTTCCAGACCAACCGCTCGGTTGCCGGGGGGTTCGATATACTAGAGCAGGCATGAGAGCGTACACATGTCTTCAGTCAACTGATCAGTTTCAAGCAGAGCAGTTCACATAGAGCACATTCTATTACAATTTCAGTTCACTTAAAATTTCATTTTATTACTATTTTTCCATCCCTCACTACTCTCTTGCTATGTAATAAATCAGCTTTCATCAAAGTTAATGATTCATCAAATGAGGTTATGCTCATTCGAGAGTAATTGAAAAACTTTGGAGGATACTGCCTCAATTTTGGGTATAGTGTAACAAACGAGCTCGGTTGTCGGTCAATCCGTCATCTGTCACTGGATGCACACACCATCTTCTTTGTCTTCTTTGTCTCCTTCGTCGCACTCTTCATCTACGCTATAACAACCACAGACATGTTAACTCTTCCAACTTCATTAGCTATACTGAGTACTGCCCTACTAGCAAGGTTCACTGAACCCTTAACCGAGCACAAACCGTTCATGAATCGCTGTCCTGTGAATAAGCTTGTTAGATTTCGTCTCATGTTTTTAGCCAGTCTTATGGTCGTCCATCTTGTTTTTGTAGCATTTGAATCTACCGCTGCTACAGTACGCGGACAACTGTCTCACGTGTCATGCGATCTCTGACGTCACAGTTTCATTGATCGCTTGATCGATAGTAGCGCTAGTTGTCGTCTGCTTCTTTCAATGTTTTCTAGTTTAATATTCGTCTATAAGTATTTTGAATTGTATTTTCATTGTTTTTGAACCTCCATTGGTATACTTCAACAGTCACTTCAACCTCAACACCTTCAGTTCGCTTAATATCGATTTTATATTTTCACTTCATTCCTTGAGTTTGTGCTCATGACTGCCGTTCACATCATGTTTCCGCTATGGGCAGTTCCTGCTTTTTCAACCAGGTTTGGCAAGAGGCGTCACTCTTTTTGTACAGTCATACGATGTAACATCTCAGTTTAACGCGTCCATCTTTGGAAAACTTTATCCATTTTCATCATTCATTATGTCCTAGTTTGTGTGCTTATTCGGTAACCATTCAACGCATTTTTCATCAGTGAACGTTTTTCAACCATAATTTCTATGAATTTAACTTACCTTTCGGGACTTTTCTACTAAGCGTCCTTTTTGCAAATCACGCCATGCTTTCTGCGTACAACGTTTTTCAATTATTCATCATATTAGTATTATGAACTGTAAGTAATTTCAACATGAATTCCACATGAACTTTCAACAATCCTCAATATGAACTTTTGATTTATTATTTATCACTTCAATTTTACTGAGCATCAGTACACATTTTTTTTGGCGGTTACATTCATTCATCTTGTATGCTCATAGGAGATACATTTTTCAACTTGGGAAGTCTTGTGCAAGTGCAGCTTACCTTATTCAACATTTCAACTCAGGAAATTTGCGCAAGTGCAGTTTGCCTTTCATTGACAACCGCTACTCATTTTTAGCTACTCAGTCTTAGCTACTCATCAGTTATTTAGTCGAACTTTGTCAATCTCAATTCTTACTGATGCCAGTGATTTCAGTCGTCAAGAACATTTTATCTCTTTTTTCAAATATTTATTCACTGCAATTACATCAACTTTAGGACATAACCTCAAACATTTATTCTACTTAACTCATGGTGGAACCTTTTTTCCAATTAACATTCAACCAGTGAAACTCATTCAATTTGTGAAGTGCCCATTCGTCGTTATATTCATTATCAATTTTAATATTGGAACAGTCTCAACTTTCAATATCTCAACGTATTCAAGTCAAGTTCTCTTCCGCATCGGTCATCGTTTATCAGGATATATTCAAGATATCTTCATCGTTCAACTTCTATTAGCCCAGCAGCTGTCTGCAACTACAATGTACTTGACAGGAGTCAAGTTCCATCCTCGGATTTTGAGTCACCGTAGGCCTATCACTTTGGCAACACATCATTAATTATTCAGGGAAGTCTTATTCTATTATTCACATTTTTGTACTTACCCTCTCAGAGGCACTGTGTTTACTGGTAGTCTTCATCCCATCAATTTTTGTTCCTGATTAACTTTTTATTCCTAAATAACAACTATTTAAATTCTATCAATCATTCAATTTTTTATCTTCTATTATTATTACTTATGTGTTCTACATATAGTAATATTCCCCATGTAACTTGACATGCGTTAAGCTGTCATTTCCCAGCCCGCTTATGTAATACAATATGCTGAGCTTCGTCTCCTTTCAATATTGTATTTGGTATTTTTCAACCTTTTCTATTTGTAATTATTAATCGAACCTTCAGTTCTGGACAGACTTTCTGCTCCTTCTGCTTACATTATAGCCAAGTTGCTGTATTTGTCCTCTTTCAGTGTTACATAGTCAACAGCTTGAAAGCTTCAGGTACGATTGGATTCTACCTAAACTGAATTCCTAGTTTTCATTTTTTGTGAAATTAGGTAATTGTTCATATTCATATAATTTCTGTATTTTCATAGCTCTAAGATTACTAAGAATTTTGCAGGACTTTTATCTAGGATTTTTGTCTCTCGACTGATTTTATTAGTCAGGTTAAGATTCTCATATTTACTATCATTTTTCAAGTATTCTAAATTTTATTCATTTTAAACATTGCTAATTTTTGTACGTTCAATTCAATCATTACTCATTGTCATTATTGTTCTATTATTAGTTTCAGCATCAATATACTCTTTTGTGTATTTCAACATTAACATTGATATCCCAACTTTATCTTTGTATTACTCAATCTTTTGCGCTCACAGAGGTAACATCATTTTGAAACATTGTATCAGTAGTCTTAAACGTACTAGCAACAAGTCTAGGAACAATAAACAACTTGAGTGCATTCCTAATTCTTTTTATTTTAATTACAACTACATTAATTTTAAGCATTCCAATAGTTACATTCAAATATCAGCTTTACATACGGATAATAAGAAACTTATTATCTATCATTCTTCAATTATTAGTCATCATTATTGCACTACCTTTGTGCATTCTACTTGTGCTCAGACGCACAGTAAACCAGAGGTATTTTTTCGGATCTACACATTCAAGGTTTGTAAATCCGCTCATAGCAAATAATGAAAAGCTGTCAGTGCCTAGATCAGATATAGATCTCATCTACACACTTCCACACAGTCCACTACTTTGCAGATCGGCCTTACAACCCGATCTACTGACAGTCAACAAGCTCTTAAGGTCTCTTCACATCTAGCGTTGTGTAAAAATACGTCTTCGGAAGACGTAGGCAGTCCTACCTCCCAATGTTAAATCTATGCTACACTGGTGTGAAATTGTCAGATTGATTAACGTTGGGAGATAGGAGGCTAGGTCTTTCAAATACGTATTTATAGCTACGCTACGCTAGGTATGAAAAGACCTAGTTGGTTAAATGGGAAAACATTAATGTTATTCGGAAGGAATGCTATCGAAGTAAATATTACTATACAAATTATCAACAATAACTCTTATCAACAACAATCATCAATAAACAACTGAAACTATTCACACATTGAAAAACTTCTACACCCGTTATCAATCCATCCTAGTGAACTGAGATTGTAATTATTTTTTTAGTTATATTCAATTTGGACATCTACCACAACAACACCTTCCCAAAACCAAAACTTTAATCTATCAAATTCAAATTAATTTCACCAATAATATTATGAATAGCCGTCAGGCTCGCCATATCCGTCTAGCCGGGGGCTCCGCCCCTGGACCCCCGACTGGATCGTCCAAGAATGAGATCAGCAGGCTCGCTTC
>NW_024090503.1:0-30149 GCF_014356525.2 Nilaparvata lugens
AAAAAAAAAAAAAAATGAATTGTGAAGAATCAAGAACGTATAGTGTGCAGTTAATCATTACACTAACTTAATCTAAAAGAAAATGGAATTTTCTATTAATTTGGGAATGAATTCACCTTTCAAATCGAATTCACCTATTCAGATCAGCTATTTGAAATGAATTTTTCAAATCTGAAAAGGCAAATACAATTTGAAAGGAGAAGTGTTCCGCTCATACAGATATGAACGCGAGCCGAACCAGATGTGTGAGGCCAACGCCCGAGCTTCACAACAAGGAAGGCGGGCGGCCTTGTTAAGGTCGAGCGTTGCCCGGCCTTGACTGAGTGAGCGACCGACTGATGTCAGCTTGTGCTTGTGCGTGCGTGCGTACAACAAGCTATAAAAACACATTTTCATTTCTTATCACTCAATGCAACTTGCATAGTGGAGAGTGATTGAGTGCACTTGTCTACACATACTAGCGAACTGATAGGTGAGAATTGAGAAAAATTTTTATCAAATATGCACACATTTTATTGAACACCACTATTACATAACAAATTTATACATATTAACATGCAAAACATGTTAATGCTCACCGACATAAATATTGTTAAATGCCAAATTTGCTAATTTTGCACTTAACAATTTTTATGTCTGTCAAAAAAGCATTAACATGCTTCACAAACAGACCTAATGATTTACAATTTCTTTTAAAACTTTCAATGTCTTTGGACGTCAAACTGTGGGTATACCTCTCCGGCATGTATATGTCCATCAGCCGTACAGATGTTAAATGGACTTTTAAGACAATGCGGCGACCATGTTGGTTTGTAATCTCCCGTACCCCCACGATGGGGTACGGCGTGTCCTCCACCAACTGCCGGAGAGGCGTCCACGGTTTCTCAGTATGACAATTTATAATGGCGAGGAAGTCCTCTGTCTCCACGTCCAACTCGTCCTCCTCCTCCTCCCGCAAAAGAGGCGTTATGGAGCTGTCCTCTTCCGGCACACGTTTCTGTTGAGAAAATATTTCATTAGACTCTTATTTGTTTCGGATTATAAAATCATAGGAGAGAGGGAGAACTTGCTCAACAGATTCACTACTCAAAACTGAAAGTAATAACTCGGAAATTCTCTGATTACTTGAACTCAATTCAAATTGGTAGATAATTGACTCGAAAAATATTTCAGTTCATTACATGCTTATTTTTATCAAAAATAATTCTGTTTCACACGAGATATTATAAACAGTTCATGCATGTGAACGCATTTTTCATAATTCAAATAACAAAGTATTATTCGAATCAATATTTCAGTTCATTACATGTTCATTTTTATCAACAATAATTTTGTGTCACATGAAATATTATAAACAGTTTATGCATGTGAACGCATTTTTCATAATTCAAATAACAATGTATTATTCGAATCAATATTTCAGTTCATTACATGTTCATTTTTATCAACAATAATTTTGTTTCACACGAGATATTATAAACAGTTTATGCATGTGAACGCATTTTTCATAATTCAAATAACAATGTATTATTCGAATCAATATTTCAGTTCATTACATGTTCATTTTCATCAACAATAATTTTGTTTCACACGAAATATTATAAACAGTTTATGCATGTGAACGCATTTTTCATAATTCAAATAACAATGTATTATTCGAATCAATATTTCAGTTCATTACATGTTCATTTTTATCAACAATAATTTTGTTTCACACGAAATATTATAAACAGTTTATGCATGTGAACGCATTTTTCATAATTCAAATAACAATGTATTATTCAAATCAATATTTCAGTTCATTACATGTTCATTTTTATCAACAATAATTTTGTTTCACACGAAATATTATAAACAGTTTATGCATTATTCGAATCAGTAATTTGATATAGTAAGTAATATATATATATAAGTAATAACTCGGAAATTCTCCGATTACTTGAACTCAATTCAAATTGGTAGATAATTGAATTGTTTCATGCAACCTATTCGAATTTATTATCGAAATTACTAAAACATGTTTTGAATTTTTATCCAAATTTCAATGCAACCATCATGAGAATTTATCTGTGTTCGGATTGTTTTGATAGCACAATTAGAAGTCAAGCTCAGTCTTCGCTCACAGTATAAGAATCAGTAATGACTTGTAATGCACACAAAAGATTTTATCCATTAGAAATTAGTTTTAAAAATTCACATTTTATAAAGATTTTGTGCACATTACAATAATAATAATAATAATTTTTTGTATGCTAACCTTTGATTGAGTGAGGACGGCAGGCTCGTCATCAAAGACCAGCTTCCGCTTCACCGGCTGCTTGGCGGCGGGTACCGATGTGAGGGCCGCTCGGCGTGGTGCCCAAGTAGGCGGTGTAGCTTGCAGGAGAGGGCTGGTGTTGGGTATGATGACTTCTTCCTTATCCTCACGTTGAACAAATATTCCCCGCATCTTCAGGGGTGAGGATGAGGAGGCGCCAGAGGTGGAGGCGACAGCTGTAGCAGCAGAGGTGGCAGCCGAGCTGAGGCTTTTCTGCTGCTTCTTCTGCTGCTTCTGCTGTTCCCAGTAGTTCAGCTCCCTCTCCGATGGGGGGGTGTCTGGGATGATGAATAATGTAGAGGAGGAGGAAGCGTTTGATGAGTCCATCGTCGGCGTTGTGAAGTGGAGAAGTATTGTGGAGAAATTCACAAAACACTCAAAGTGTATAGCTCTAACGTGAATGATGATTTTTCTCTGAGGGAAGTGATTATATAGCAAGTCATTTCTCTGTCTGTTACAGGCTTGTACGAGTGAGAGAGAAACATATAGGAGGCGTATCACAATTGGCAAGCACTGCGTACTCCCCAGAGGTTTAGCACGAGCTCAACGCTAACATTATTGATTGTAAGTGAAATTTTTTACATTCTCATATTTTTGTGCTTGTACGAGTGAGAGAGAAACATATAGGAGGCGTATCACAATTGGCAAGCACTGTGTACTCCCCAGAGGTTTAGCACGAGCTCGACACTAACATTATTGATTGTAAGTAAAATTTGTTACATTCTCATATTTTTGTGAAATAACACTAAATTGATTTATAATATATATATTTGGTTACAGTTATTAAATATTTCATTGTTTTTCACAGCATTTTCTCACCTCACAACTCGGACTCATAAACAGTTGTGCTCTCGTGAGGGAAACATACCTGCATCGAGAAAAGCATAGCCGAGGAGCTAAGCTGGAACGAGGAGCTACCTGAGCTGAGACGATAGCTGAGCTGAGAGAAGCATATCCGATTATTTCATTTCGTCAAATCAACACATGTAAGTTCATTTTTACTTAAATTTTTCTCCTCCGAGGACAATTTTGTCCCCCGAGGACAAAACCTCTCCTCCGAGGACAATTTTCTCCTCGAGGACAATTGTTCTCCTCCGAGCAGAATTTACCTCTTCTCCGAGGACAAAAATTGTCCTTTGTTCTCCTCCTCTGTCCTCCACTTGTTTAGCAGGAAAGAAAAAATGAGAGAGGAATCAGGAGAAGGGGTGAGAGGTAAATGTCAACAGTCAATGTCACAATTATTTTCTTTTACACTGTCCTACTTTTACTTTCCCTTTAATTTCCATTGTGATGTTATTATACTGCTCCACTTCTTTTTGTGTGAAGGAAGTGTCTTCCAAGTTTTTCCATACATCTGAGAGAAACTTAAGTGATTCTATTCTAGGAAATGTATGACCATTATAGCTTGTCATACCATTTCTCCTAAAACACCTACATATGCAAATTTTCCTTTATTATTTACAGTAAATGCAGTCACATTGTACACTCCACTTAGATCAAAATTTCGCCAATGTGAATGGAAATATGGCTCAAGTTCCTCTCTCAAATTTTCTATTTCTTCCTCAAATTCTTCTAGCTGCTTATGCTGTGCCCTAAATGACTGTTTGGCTTCAAAAAACTCAATTTTCCTCCGTTTTAGATCAATTTCATCCAGTTCTAGCTTATGCTTTTTGTCTGATAGCACTGTGATAGGAGACGTGGGCTGTATCTCTTTAACAGGATATGGGAGAAGCTTACAAGTTATGTTTGCTCGTTTTCTTATTTGTGGCTAAATATGATTCTGTTTCTTTAGAAAAAATGGGTAGAATACAAAGTTATCGTTGTGAACTAACTGAACTATTGGAGACACATCACCAATAATTGGACCAGTTAGCAGAAAAAGGATGGACAAATCTACAATATCTAACATTTGTGAGAGACTATGAAAAATTAGGAGTTTGGCATAGTGATAACTATAATCATATTTCAGTTTGTGATTTATACGGTACATCATATGATAAATTCTGGGGGAATGGCGATATCCCCGATTCATGGAGATGTGTGTGTGCACATCTTAAAGAGTCTATCGATAGAATTAAGAAGGTTATAATAGAAAACAATGCTCATTTAACAAAAGAACAATCAAATGAACTTATCTGGAATTTTTTACAAGATTCTTCAGATGAGACAGGCTTAGAACAAGATTGATAGCATATTATGTTTAATTTCAGATTGGAGATGGATTCAATTTCATTTGATAAGAACTATTTTTTGAATAAAATCGATGAAAAATATAGATGTTGTTATTTCGAACTTATTGACAAAACAATATTAGAATTGAATAATTTCGGAAAAGAAGGACTAACGTTTGAGGAATATTTAACATTTATAAAACCTGGTAAAAGTGAAGAACAGAAGTCAGAACATATAAGCATATGTTATATTATAAATAAGAATATAGTTGATAGACATCGAAGATGTGAATTAAAGGAAATTCCTGAATTTTGCTATTGTAATTCATTAGGTTGGTTGAATATTCAAATGTATTATTTCATTGATGATAGGTTGACAGATAAAAACATTGATAGTGTAAGATTTACATTTGAAATTATGAAAATGTGTGGCGAATCAGCAATTTTGTACAAACTATAACTTTAACTTTTTTACAGAAATTACGATGAACTCGTTAATTGAGGAGAGAATAAAACTATTAAATACTAAAAGCTTTGAATGTGAAAATTAATTGTAATACTTGTAGAGGTTTAAGGAATAAATGTATTAGTTGTAAGTTACGAATAAATGCAAAATTATTATAACTATTGACAAAAAATAAATGCTGTATAATGTTTCTCATTCTATGTTGATTTATTGAATTAAACCAAGCTACTCTAGTTGTAAAGCTATGTGTAAGTTAGAATAATATATGAAGCCAGTCTAGTCTGATTAAGTATGTACACATATAAAATTGATTGAACAGTAGTAAGGAAGTCTTCATACTAACAATTGCTCAGTATGTCCCGTGACAATCATCCAACACCACTGATTTGACTGTTGTAAATATCATGAATATTATTAGATCTAAGCTAGCTTTAAAGCTTCATAGCGTGCTGCGTGTGAACTATCCCACTCGCAAATATGAGTTGAAAAGTGAAAAAGACTTGCTTCAAGCCGACCTTATTGAGATGACAAGTTTATCGCGTTTTAATAAGGGTTACAAATATATCTTAGCTGTTATTAATTGTTTTTCAAAATTTGCATATTGCGTACCATTAAAAGACAAGGCAAGCCAATCTGTATTTAACGCTCTCGAACCAATTATTTCTAAAAATAAGGGAGTTGAGCTGTTCCAAACAGATCAGGGAACAGAATTCTTTAATTCAAAAGTTAAAGCGTTATTAGATAGATATAGTATTAAACATTATCATGTTTTTACCGATAAGAAAGCCTCCATAGTTGAAAGGTTTAATAGAACACTTAAAGCAAAAATTCATAGATATTTAACTGAACATGGAACCAAAAGCTGGATATCACAACTAGACAGTTCAGTTCGTGATTATAATGCAACAATGCATTCATCCATAAAAATGAAACCTAAAGATGTGGGGAAAAAAGATCGTAATCATGTTTTAATGTCTTTGAATTCTGCATTCAATAGACAATATAAATTGAAAATTCAAAACCGAAATTTAAGCTAGGAGATGTTGTACGAATCTCAAAGAAAAGGGTTCTTTTTGATAAATCTTATAACATAAACTGGAGCACAGAGTATTTTGTAATTCATTCTATATTTCCTTCTCAACCTGTAACGTATAGCTTGCGAGATCTAAACGGAGAAGTAATTAGTGGTAGGTTTTATGCAGAAGAAATTAAAAAAACACAATTAAACGAATCGGAGAGACAAGTGTATTTGATTGAAAAAATATTAAAACGTGAGAAAAAAGGATTGCTAGTGAAATGGATTGGGTTTTCAACACCTAGTTATATTAGTAAAGATCAACTATTAGATGAAAAATAATCTTTTGTAATCTATTGTAAATATCATGTACATTTATTGTAAATAATCTATTGTGAATACATTCCATTCAGTGTAAATATCATGATGTAAATTCGTTGAAAATATAATAGCTCCTCATCAAACATTGCTTTTCATTTCAATCTGAAGTTTCGTAATTTGCTAAGGCTCAACCAACAGATGCATTCTCGTGAAGAGGGTGCAGGAAAGAGAGGGGCAGTTGAAGTGAGAAACTTCTATCAGTGGGAGGGAGCCTCTGTCTAGCCATGTGGTGTGATCCTCTCTGATAACTTATCAGTTCCTTATCAGATCACATGCTGTACACGTGACTAACATGATTCCGATAGTAAATTTGATGATGATGATGAGGAGAGGAGGTGGAGAGTGTTGCCTGCATTCCAATCTCTGGGAAACGCCTCTCTATACATGTAGTGCTCGGTCATTGCTCTGACGGCATTGTTCTAACTATTGTAAAAATTTTCAGTACCTTATCAGATCACGTTCTGTACGTTTGTAATCATGAGTCAATTACCAATTGTTAACTTTGATAAATTAATTACAAATAAAGAAAAGCCTGCATTTTGTAAAAATGGAGAGCTACTACCTCACAATGCAAGAATGTTAATTATATCACCCAGTGCTGGGGGAAAAACAAATCTCTTATTTAATTTAGTATTTGCTGAAAATGGTTTAAAATTTAAGCACATTTACAGACAAACACTAAATCATCATTCAAGGATTCAATATCCATTTCATCTCTTCTCCCACCTGCTGCCAAGATTGAATTGAAAGTGTATTTGATAGCATACGAAGTAGATGGCTGGACAGTCTTCTCTACTTTCCTTCAATATTTGCAATAAAGACTCTACATTCAGTTTGGTTCTATTACTTCGTTTCTCATGTAGTCCAACTTGGTGTAACATTTAACTGCTCGAAGGAACCTCATTTCGGGTGCATGCAAATACACTTCCATAAGCTATTATTGGTTCAGCAATTAGTCTGTAGAGCTTCATCTGATTGGCTTGTCTTGTATAAACTCTTTATCATATGCAAACGATACTGTTAAACACAGAAGACCAAGTTCAATTTGCACTTTTCATGTCAAATAGGATTGGTATGGACTTTGACATGATGAAAAAAGAAAAATTCAAGCTCATAGCGTTTAAAGGAAAGTCACCAGATAGATCCGAGATAGTGCTTGAGAACCAAATTTTGTAACAAATTAAATGCTTCAATTACTTGAGATGTCATACAGACAAGGAAAGGTTTAATCATTGCTATAGAAGTTTCATTTATTCTGATTCATAGTTTCAGATTGAAGATTTGATGTTGAAATTGGAGTGAACATAATATTTGGACGATTTGTTACAAAATCAGGAAATTGAAGAAGTTTTGGGCAATAGCCTGTTTTTTCTTTTCCAACTATTGTATTGTTCGCTCTATCTAATAAATAAATAAAGCTAATGAGAGAATGCTTTATTCGTGTAGATTACAATATATACTGGTTTTTTACACTTATATACAATTATAAATGAATTTACATAATATAGACTGAGAAAATATTTTTTGAAGTGCATATGATATGAAAAAAGCAGTTGTCAATAGTTGTAGCTAATATCGTTATGCATTAACATGAATTTGGAAAGAATATTTGAAAACATCCTTGCAACTAACTCTAGAACGAGAAACTCAAAGAGTAATAGGGTTTTAGCACATCTACAAAAGAGTTTCTTATCTATACTAGTCTGGGATTGATTCACTTTAATCTGTCAGTATAAGTTGAATTGGGTTCTTATATCTTAGAGATTCATGATGCTGAAGCTGTCTGAAGTAAGATCTGACTGAGAGAATAATTGGAGCATATCTTCCAAGGTTGACTCTCACTACACTTGCATATGAGAAAGTTTCTTGTTGTGTTTTACCAGTACATGGAATCTCAAAGTGAGTATTATTATTTCTTGCTTTCATATTACAGAATCAAACAGTGATTCAACAAGTTAATATGCAAGTAATAACTATTAACTGAATCAGTAATTTCCAACTCTTGTAATGTGAACAGATCTATTAGTATAATTTATCAAATAGTTTCATCAAATAACTAACCTTTGATTTGATGTGTCCTCCTCCTCCTCCTCCTCCTCCTCCTCCTCCTCCTTATCCTCCTTATCCTCCACTCTAACTCTGCTTCTCATGTTATCATGATGGAAAAAACTCAGTTTTAAATCTTCAGTTGAGTGGATTTTGGAGCAAAGGCTGTGAGTAATAGACTAGTAATATTTGTAATTACACAGAAAAGTTTTCTGTCTATTTGTTATGTATCATGTTTCTGTAATCTTTCAGATAATATACTTGCATATTCAAGGTTGAATTCATGCACTGAGTCAACATAAATGTATAGTTTTCCTGATATTTCTGATAAAGGAAGAAGCAAAATCATTCAAGATTCGGTAATCCGCAGGTTTTGCATTGAAATTTTCCTATAGGTTATATGTCATTCAACTAATATTATTTGTTAGCTGAGTGAAAACAACAAGTGTAGAATAAATAACAGTTAAAACAAGGAGAGACTGGTGTTCTGTTTTTTCAGTATACACTGAATTCAAACGCAGCAGCTTATAGAGTGACAAGTCAACTGAGTTTATCATCTTAGAGGTAAGCAATAACAGTGCATGAAACAAGTTTTTTGGAGGAGTTATATCAAAAACTGAAATCCACTAAAGTTTGAGATTCTGATTGTTAGCTGAGCGAAAGCGACAAGTGTAGAATAAATAACAGTTAAAAACAAGGAGAGACTGGTGTTCTGTTTTTTCAGTATACACTGAATTCAAACGCAGCAGCTTATAGAGTGACAAGTCAACTGAGTTTATCATCTTAGAGGTAAGCAATAACAGTGCATGTAACAAGTTTTTTGGAGGAGTTATATCAAAAACTGAAAGCTACTAAAGTTTGAGATTCTGATAATCCAAAGTTCCTCTTCCATAATGTAAGCGTGAGAGCAGTGGAATGTGGAATTAACCTCGTGAAAAATGCAGTAGGCGTTGATATGGATTTGTAACAATGATTCTAACCCGTGTCAGCAACAAGCAAAGTATCGTATAGTTCAAATTCAATTTTAGAAATAAAGTTGCTGTTTGTTTGTCAAAACTATATGCTTTTGTTTTCATGAGGTGTAAGTTCAAAGTGTTAGCAATGCTATTTTCTAAATAAGTCACTTGACTATTACATCAGTAACTCTTTCCTCATGCATGAATCTTTTCACCCAGCTTGATTCTAATTTTATAAATCTATTCTTCTCAAAGTCTTTCTTGAGAAACTATGAAATATCACACTTTCCTCCAAAATGAAGAAATTATCCAACACTGTGAGTGAGAATATTGCACAACAGCTGAAGCCAATAAAATTATAGTGTTTTTTCACTCTAACTTTGTGGGTTGAGAGTAGTGAGATGAAAAAAGCTATTCATACTTATCTGGAGAACTGTAATCTAATTCATGTTGAAAGTGTACATCTAACTAGACATAGAACTAACTCATAACTAACCAAATCTCTAGACGTATTTATTGTTTAACAAAGGATGCTAACAACAAAAAATTCGTACCAAAAAGATTGCTTGAATCTTACTTTCATCATATTGTAATCTTAATTTTCCAGCATTGCGGTGTTATTACAGTATTCCATAAAAGTTTTTCCTTGCTTGTGACAGGAACTCAATTGATAGAGAATCTATGTTCCTTATAGCATTTGCAACAAATTATTCCTCTTGATAGACAAATCTCCCAAGTGTAAGGGATTGTGATCACAAGTCACTATGATCGAAGAGAGTTTCTCTCTCTCAAATTTGTATTTTCAAATTCTGCTAGTTGCTGTTCCCCGAATGTCTCTGTGGCTTTCAAAAAACTAGTTCTAGCTAGATATGCATCTCACCTGAAATCAAATAATCGCTTTGCTTCTCTCAACAATAGCCACTTGTGCTTTCACCAACTTAATCTGAATCACGACATTCATTTGACTTGGAAGTAGTATCTTTTGGCTTCGACAGTGTAAGGGATTGTGATCACAAGTCAAATACACTCAAGTTTCTCTCTCAAATTTGTATTTTCAAATTCTGCTAGTTGCTGTTCCCCGAATGTCTCTGTGGCTTTCAAAAAACTAGTTCTAGCTAGATATGCATCTCACCTGAAATCAAATAATCGCTTTGCTTCTCTCAACAATAGCCACTTGTGCTTTCAACAACTTAATCTGAATCACGACGTTCATTTGACTTGGAAGGGATACATCAAGGTTGTCTTTACATGTGTCTTACACTTATCTAAATACCTACTTGCATAATTACTCAAATATAACTATAATCAATAGCTTTCATTTTTCCTTTGATAGAAAAAAGTTCTGTCTAAATCTACTTCCATAATATTACTACCAGTCTTAATTTGTTACTCAAATAATCTACTTGCTTTTCATTTTTAACAATCACCTTCAAGTACTTTCTACATCTTTACATCAGTGCAACTTCATCTAATTTTGCTTCAACTCTGATGCTCAATTTTGGTGATGCAGAAAATTGTGAAGCTTCTTATGACTAGTCCTTTAAAAAATTTACCACAAATAATAACAGTAAGATGTTTGGCTTGGCTTGGTTTCCAAGCCAATTTGCATAGAGTGAGATTTCAGAATCATTCTTTTCTGTCAGTGTTACTTGAATTGTTTTGAGATTTCCACTTGCCATTGCTGCAATGACAAGTCCATAGAGAGAAAGAACAATTCAGTTAAATCTGTCAGTTAGATGCATGCATCAGTTCTGTTATTTCCTTAAGAAAAAACCTGTCACTGGAAGTTTCATTTCACCATGCAAATAGTGTGTGTAGGACGCGAGATACGCCCCCTCACAGACAACTGTTACAGCTAAGTGCACATTCCTACCTTATCGAGATATGCCCCCTAATATGCATTCACTCAGTATAAAGATGTAGAAATATGGATTCACTTTAACTGGCAGTATAGGAAGGCGGTTAGACTCAGTTACTTGTCTGATTTTTGTCATGGCTTTCGTAATAGCAAAAAGGAATTAAGAAATATGGTGATTTGAAAATAGGAGATAACGTATGGGGCCATCTGGCAATCTCTGTCTGCTACTTGTGAGAAGCGAGGGGGGCGTATCCTGCTCTCTCACTCTTGAGACTGGCATTAAGTGTTTGACATCACCATCATGATAGCACGTAGCACGCGTTCTTATCCATTAAGTTAATACCATCAACATGTTGATAAGGAAAGTGGGCGTCGTAGCACGCGATGTACTTTCATTGAGCACACACACTTGGCTCTAATCGCTCAAGCTAATAAGATCAAAAATGAGTGAGAATTTTGATTGCACAAGTTTCAATGAATTCTCAATTGCACCCAGTCAGGTGCAAAGCAAACCATTATTATAAGGCATTAGATGTAACAGATTCACTTTAATTCGACAGTAGAGAATACAGATTCACTTTAATTTGACAGTAGAGAATACAGATTCACTTTAATTTGACAGTAGAGAATTTTTCCCTCAAAGGGAAATTATTTTTTCCCTCATCTAGCATTCACTTCAATCTGTCAGTATAGCATTAGATGTAGAAATATGGATTCACTTTAATTTGACAGTAGAGAATACAGATTCACTTTAATTTGTCAGTAGAGAATTTTTCCCTCAAAGGGAAATTATTTTTTCCCTCATCTAGCATTCACTTCAATCTGTCAGTATAGCATTGGATGTAGAAATATGGATTCACTTTAATTTGACAGTAGAGAATACAGATTCACTTTAATCTGTCAGTAGAAAGGGAAATTATTTTTTCCTCAGGGAAATTATTTTTTACCTCACTGAGAGAGAGAGATCACTCTCTCTCTCTTCATCCCCCTCGTCCTAACTGTGGGAGGGGAAGAGATTAGATTAGATAAGATAAGATAAGATAAGATAAGATAAGATAAGATAAGATAAGATAAGATAAGATAAGATAAGAGAGTGGGAGAGGGAGAGAGGGAGAGAGAAGGAGAGGGGGAGGGGGAAGGGGGAGTTTGAAGGGGGAGGGGGGAGGGGGGAGGGGGGAGATTGCGCAAAAAAGTCAGTCCAAAGTATCTAACTTCATCTACTCACTCTACCTACCTACCTACATCCCTTAACCAAACATCTTACATCCCCATATATACAATGAAGATTCGAACCCAAGACCTTATGAATAATTCAAACCCGAGTCCTCTAGAATGGAAAGCAGAAGTGCTAACCACTACACCACGGTGGATATCTATTCACTTGTTGTTTATTATGTATACTTTAACAACTATATCCAAGCTCATTGCAGCTTCAAGTGAGCTGTAAGTGAACAGTGACTGAACAGTGACTGATCAGTAATTGAACTGACTGACTGACCACTGAGTGGACGACCCCCAACCATGCTCCTGCATGACCAACTTGAGCTAGAAAGATAGGTCCCCCATTGATGCCCCTAATGCTGGTGGGCGTGGCCATTATTCTCATTTAGGATAATGATGAGGAGACATCTTAAAGTCCCCCACACAGAGTATTCATCAAAATGGGTCTTTTAAAATTCTATTTATTCTATCTCAAACTGAATGATCATCATGATGTGTGTGTGAGGAGACATCTTATAGTCCCCCACACAAAGTATTTATCAATATGGATCTTTTGAAATAATAATAAACAATATAGAATTCATCAAAATGGGTCTTTTAAAATTCTCTCAAACTGAATGATCATCAAGATGTGTGTGTGAGGAGACATCTTAAAGTCTCCCACATAAAGTATTTTCATCAGAATGGGTCTTTTAAAATAATAACCAACAATAATAATAAACAATATAGATTGTACTTACTTTGCTATTCAACTGCACTGTAGCACACACACACACACTAAAAACAGCAACTCGTCTCCAACTAGTCAGCAACACAATGATAGCTCTTATGGCTGGGAGCTCCCATATATATACCCAAACAGTCTCCCACCACTCCCAAAGGTCGCCAAATTAATTCTAATTTATTTTTATTAAATTTTGATTTTTTATTATTTATCGTTTTTTTTAACCTTTTTTTTATTTTTTTAATATATTTTTTCATCATTTTTTTTTTTAATTTTTTTTTGGTTTTTTTTCAATTTTTTTTTTATTTTTTATTTATTTATTTTTTTTGGATTTTTTTTTTTTTTTTTGGATGACCTTGAGGTTAGGTCATCTTGGGTGACCTTGAGGTTAGGTTAGGTCAAAAACTTGGGTTAGGTTAGGTTATGACATCATGGGTCACCTTGAGGTGAAGACACTTGTGTCCCAGACTCCCCCTTTTTATACTACTTGTACCAAAGACAGTAATATCAAAGTCAAACAACGCTCCCAAAACAAGGTGCTGAGAAACATTGCTGATGCTCCTTGGTACGTCAGAAACAACGACCTTCACAGAGACCTGCAAGTCGACCTAGTATGCAGCGAAATCCAGAGGCATGCAGAGAAAAACGAGGCTCGACTCTACCAACATGACAACATCTCACACAAGTTTTGTTGTACTGCAGCTTGTTGGGAATAATTTTATGGACAGTTCCAATGCTCGCGTTTACTTTTTCACTTATAAATTCAACAGTGATATACCTATAGGTAGTCCCAAATCAACGAATCAATTCGAAATTGGGTTGGCAGGACTGGACTGCCCGGTTTGTGTTTCTCTCCGTACTGCTCTGTAATTATTTCTAGTTTTCTTAGTTGAATTGGAAGAATTCAATCAATTTTTGGCAATTGACGCGAGTTAAAGTGATTATCATTAAGTGTGAGTAGTAATTTACCTGATTTTTCGAATTATATAGTGACGAAGGTTTCAGAGGATACGCGGCTGTTTCTGAAGAGGTTAGTTTTAGACAAGTCGACAAGTTCACGTTTGACTCTATTGAAGAAATTTTGACTAGTGAGTAGTGTCAACAAGATTGCGATAGTCATCAGATGAGATAAACTGATTACGTTACGGACTTTCAACTGTACTCTGTTGTTCAACTTAACGATCAGCCGGTCGACGAGGTAATCATCTTAGTGGCAGTGGACTGTGGCGTCCTTTGGTTTCCATGACAACGTCAGCACGGCCGGTTGGATTCTATCTCTGATATCGGCAAAGGAACTTTCACTTTCAATAGGTATCTAATGAGGCGGGTGACTTGTAAACAAATCCTTTTCACATCCATAATCAGGAGCCTCTTACTCATCAGCTTTGACTGCTCTCTTGGCAAATTCCTTCTATCCTCTCCTATTGTATTCTGAAATCTATACTCCTCACGCCTCTTATAAGAAATGAATAAGTCTATAAACACACGCCGTAGGCGCGAAAATTTGAGTCGGGAAGTTCAATCTGACCTTAGAAATATGAATGGTGACTTATTTAATGAAACTGTTATAGAGTTGGCTGTGAAAATCAGAGGAACTCTCTCAGTTATAGCTGATAATTATTCGAATGATGCCATTATTGACTTGATTCCTGATTTAGTCGGAGTCCTAAGTAAACTTGATAATTCCATATCAGTCAACAACGAATTGAGTAACAATTTAACGGATCTTTCGGAAGAAAATAAACAGTTGTCCAAACTATTGGAGGTTGAAAGGGATAGGAGGAAAGAATGTTTTGAAAATTCTCTATTCAATGAAGAGAAGGCGGACGAGGAAGTGAATTCTTTGAAATCTCATATAGAATATCTTGAGGCCACAAAGTCAAGTTTGATCAATGAGTTAAAAGATAAGAATGCGATAATAGAATTGATTCAAACAGAACAGATTAGCTCACGGGACAGAGAACAATATACTGCTGAGGATAACGGTTTTATCTCACCTAAGAACACAGTTAAGTCTAGGAATGGACAAAAAAATATTGATGTCATTAAGACTGTTAACAGATTTTCTGTTCTAAACTCAAATAGACCGTCCAATCCGATGCCTCATAGAATACACGTAGAGGCTCAGGTACACAGATCATCATCTCAGCAAACTCTATATCAAAATAATCGAAAGAGCATTACTAAAAATGAAAAACCTATGCCGGGAATAAACAAGAAAAATAAGATTGTCATATTAGCTGACAGTCAGGGTAGAGATCTCTCCAGATATGTTCAAGGACTGAATGAAAAATTTGACTGTTTTGTCTACACACAATCTAGCGCTAAACTGAAGCATGTAATTGAGAGTGGGAAGAGTTTTATAAGGAGTTTGACTAAGGAAGACTATGTTGTTGTTCTGGCGGGAAGCAACGACATGCATATGCATGAACCCAATCAGCTGACTATACAGCAAGAACTCAATGCTCTATGCTCTATACATAATCAGACAAATGTGATATTTCACATGATACCCTATCGTTTCGACAACACTGCCCTGAATAACGACATATATTTCGCTAATTTGCAAATAAAAAATATTGTGGAGAAATATAATGGAAAACTCAACTTAACCCTCAAAGATACAAGTCAGTACTTAAACCGTAGTTGTTTCACTCGTCATGGCCTGCATTATAACAAAACGGGTAAACGAATTATTTGCGAGGAAATATACAGAACCATAGCAAATTCGAGGAATGTGACACAGGCTGCTGAAAGGAAGAGTTCAGATTGTTTGACCGAGATTGACTCTATCAATGACATCATGCAGTGAGTTCTGAGGCAGCTATAGATGAAGATGACTCCATCATAGATTTTCGTGGATTCTCACCCAGTCACGAGCTACCCGCCGTGAACGAGCTACAAGATTCATCAGTCACTCAAAGAGCATCAACTACTGACAACGATGAACATCCTCTTGTAATACAAAGTGAGGCTGATGACGTGCGTGACTCATTCCTCAAATCAAACATTTTTGAGGAAAGTACTCTTTTTTTAGAAAGAAGTACGGATATCGACATGTCTCTGAAGTCTCAATAGATGGCGGTAGGAATCAAAGATGTCTCGAGTATGTACCTTTGGACAATAAAGTTTTAAACTTATTTCAAACATACGAATGGAACTTAGTACCAAGTACCTAGACAATTTAAAAAACGAATAATAATAATAATATCTTAAAAAATGTTTTTGGAAGTTGAATTTAAAATTACAAATGTTTAATTTTGATAAATTTTTCCCTTCTTTCTTTGTTTTGGCTTTTCAAATCCTGATTTATGAATTTCAAAAAATAAAAGATTCGCATTCTTACAAAGAGTTTTAAAAGGTATCTCTTTGGGAATTTCTCACACGGATGAGCAAAAGGAACTTCCTCTAGGAGATGTAGTAGTTTTATCCCTACATTTTTATGAAGAGCAAGGCTTGAAATATTTGAAATGAATTTTTGCTCCATTTCATCTACAAATTTAATGAATTCAGTGTCTCCAATCTTCAGTTTTCCATACAATCCACTCTTGTTTTCGTATAATCATTTGCACAATTTTCTGAATCATTGTGTTGGGAATATTTCAAACAATCTTCAACTGTATTGTTCACAATTTAATGTCCAAACAAGAGACAGTAACTCATCTTTAGAGAGACATCTTCTCTTGTTTGAACAGTAAGTTATAAACAAGATAGCTTAAGATGTGGCCGGTGAAGCCATGAAACCAGGTTCTGTTATGAATATTATAATATTAATAAGATGTGAATGACAATTCCTATTTGTGTATTTCAAACTTACCTTCATTTTCTGAAATCCTTTCCGATTTATATGTGCTTATGTTAATTTCCCTGCTAATCAAGAAGATAGGTTTTTATCCTTTCCAAAAAATATGTTGAACATGGTTATATGAAGCTACTAAATTTAAGGAATCGGAATTCGTGAAGTAATATCTCTGGAAATTATTTCAGGACGATTTAATTGGATGTGGTATCCTCATGTCAAAAATTTAGAACATTTTCTAATCGAAAAAATACGGTTTTTGAAGGCACTTCCCTTCCTCCTTGGCAATTTTCAAAAAAAAAAATTGTCTAGATTTTGCATAAATTTTTACTATGCATCGTATTCTTATATTTGATTTAGAAATTCAATTCTCTAACCTTACATTTATTTTTTGAACGTTTTTTTTATTTTCTACCGTTGTTTTTATTTTCTTTCATCCTCCAGTTAAGTGTATTGAGTGTTCATTTGAAGATTTTTATTAATTAAATACTTCCCATATTTTTTTTTATTTATAAGGCTAATTGATAGGTTTATTATAAATATGAAAACTAGTACCTTCTTCATTCTATTTCAACATTTGATAAAACTTTCAAGGTTAATAATGACCCGTAACTAGTCGTTCCATAAACGAAAATAAAAAGGTTACCATACTTGTAATTAAATGTAATAAATAAATATAATAGTTCTCAAGTTTGCCAGCATTACTTTTAAATGAAGATCCTGTTACCTATAATACTATAAATGAATTTCTAATGTTATTCCAGACTGAAGATCTGCAATGTGAGGCAAGTGGAAGAAAAAGAAAATGTACTTCTGTTGAGACGGAACTAATTTTGAGTGCACACACTCCACGAAAAGAAAAATTACGGAAGAAGATAAAAGTTTTGCAAAGAAGAAATAAAAGGTTACATACATTCAGACAGAGGAACATCATTTATGAGTCAAGACTTGAAAAATTACCTGAATTTGCATGGAATTGCAACTAGCAGAACCACTGCTTACAACCCAGCAGGTAATGGACAGGTTGAAAGATAAGTTATAATCTTATTCTATGGAAAACGATTGAGCTAGCATTAAAATCACTTAATTTAGGAATAAATCAATGGGAGTCAGTTTTAGAAGATGCTCTTAGCTCAACAAGAACATTACTTTGCACAGCCACAAATCAAACTCCTCATGAGCGTATGTTCTTACACCCACGCAGATCTGGAAACAATGGTGTTTCAGCTCCTTCTTGGCTTCTCAATTCCGGCCCTGTCTATTTGAAAAAATTCAATCGAACATCTAAATATGAGCCACTTGTTGAAGAGGTCCAACTTCTACATGGAAATGCTGAGTATGCACATGTGAAGCTACCTGATGGAAGAGAAACCACAGTATCAACACGTCATCTTGCTCCAGTTGGAGAGTACAAAAACAGAGATCACGAAGAACAAACCGATTCTGAAAATGATGAAAATTCTCAATTACCAACTTCCGAACCTGAACTTGAATACTTCCATAATCCTCAAGCAACCCAAAACCAAGAAAACGAAACTAGTACTACTGCCGAGAGCTTACAACCTAGACAACAGACTACTGGACAAGAAAATCAAAATACATATATCCAAGAAGAATTTTTAGAAATAGAAGACATCCTAATTATTTGAAAGACTACATTCATTAACTCTTTGGGGGAAGAATGTAGTATAACAACATATGTTTTGAATTTGTTATTACTGTTACTAAGTCTCCAAGCAAACTCATTCCAATTCGAAACCTGTATAGTTCAAGTTATTAAAAACCTTTCTTAAGGTATTAAGTACTTATGTCGTGTTTACTCTCATTCCTATTACAGCAACCGTTGATGGATTTGCAATTGTTGTAGGAGTTTTTCATAAAATGACAATACAGTAGCATCATCAAAAAATATCCTGTAATTCCCTAAGAAGTTGTTAGTTCTTTCCACAGACAATAGAGGTCCTTCATGAGGATTGAATTTCAAAATGAGAATCCATATAAGAGAAAGAACTAAAACGACACAAAGAAACTAAGAGAAAATACAAAAAAATATTTGAAATGGTATGTATGGAATGAAATTGCTGTGAACTCAAACGATTTTTTTTAGATTCGCCAGTAACATTTATAGGATTTTTATTAAAAATTGGTTTTTTAAAAAGCTGAACATTTTGATGTCACTCACTTCTATGTACTGTTAATTGCTAATTTGCTATGAGGGCTCAAAGTTTGGCATTTTGACGTTTGAATGCATGTTAAGAAGCCTACTATAGAAGCTTTTGATAAACAGTTACCGTTAATTATGAAAAAGATAATCTCAGTTTCTTTCTCATTGGGTGTGACTCTGAGTGGCGAGGCCAGTCATGGAGACGTTCATTGTTGCTGATCGAAGAAGAGATTTTTCTACCCGACAATTTCAAATTTCCTATTTTAAAACTCCATTACCGTATTTACAATGATGAAGCAAATATAACCATGTATGATTGAGATTTTGCGACTATGTTCAAAAAGGCATTCTCATTTTTTGGTAAGATAAATATACTTGAGAAAATCAAAATGAGGAGAGGTTGTGGAAAATGTATCCTCTCAGATTCCCTTAAAACTATTACATGGATAAAATTACCATTTAAGAGTTAAACCCATTTGAAACATCCATTTTTTGTATTTCATAATAATTCATCATAATCTATAGCCTCTGAATAAAGATTGATACAAGATGTTTTTGAATTTGATTTTGGACAATTCAATCTAGAAGCTTGGTTGTTGTATCTTCAACATTTTTACCAATTATAAATTCAACAGTATTTAATAAGATGAATTCAGACTGGGCAGATTAGTTTAGAATAATCATATTAGTCGAGTATCCTCTGCATAAAATTCATTTATACATCAACACTTGATAATAATTGAACATCGAGCAATTATTCCAATGATTTGATTTCCAAAAATGAACCTGATAATGTGCTAGAATTCAGTTTGTCTCGAGTTGAGATAAATATATTAAAGCAACAGTTAAATGAATATTATTTCTTCTTTTCTCAATCATGGGATTAATGAATATAAATTGTATCAGTTAGACCAAGCGTTGATAAAAAAGGTAGACGGGGTGGTGGAGGTTAACTGGAGCTTCCATAAAATGTTCAATACAACAAATTGTCAGACAGACTTGAACTTTCCAGTAAAAGTAATCACTGACTGATTACTGACTAGGCTCTAGGTAGGCCTACTGCTGAATGCCTGCCTGAGCGGGCTGTGCAATAATATCCAGAAATATTGTATGGGTCATCGAGTTTGTATGTACAACGGTGAGCGAGAGAGAGAATAAGAGTAAGAACTGACTTCTATATTTTCTCTCAAAAGTCTGTGGAGCTGTCGCCGAGTTGAGGAGAGACCTGGGTTGGCATTGGTAGGGAGAGGTTGAGTGTGTGTATAAATGCGTTTGCTAGCCCCTTCGCGTATGTGCACTGTACACACTCACATCGCAAGCCACCCTGATTTTATGTGATTTCAGGTGTCTTTCCAGTTTGAAAATGCTTTAAAATTTTCCATTGAAGTTTTTTCAATACATTCATAGTAGGCCTACATCATTGGCTTTGTTCTGATATGCGTTTTTTTCGCGATGTCAAAATAAACAAGTTATCGAATTTACAAAAAAGGAACTTTTTTATTTATGAACGATATGGGGAATGAAATGTTTTAGTTTGGAAGGATAGGTACATTTTTTGAAAATAAAAGAGTAGTTCTGTTAATATAGTCGAAACCGTTTATGATCTGGTAAGAAACTGGAGTTTCTTCCAGATTTCAGTTGCCAATTTTCTCACTCTTATAATGATCTTAACAATTATATTAAAATAGGTTAACCAATTAAAATAAAAAAGTGTACCGACGAACAGCAATAAGGAATGGAAGTTTTAAAAACTGATAGGCTACAGCTTGATTACCGTATCGTTACCTACCGTATAGGTTACCTGCCATTGAGAATAAAATTATCAAATTATCATACTATAGCTCATTGATATAGAGAATAAGATTAATAAGAGCGAAGTCCGCTATGATGCCACTGCGCTAGTGTCGCTACCAGAAATTTCGGGCAAGAAGTCGGGTATTCGCTGTGTAGAAAAAGAGCCTTTTTCAAATGATAATATTTTTTTATTGAAGCAATAAAAAATATTCAAAGTATGGTAGTTTCATGCAGTGCTTATGGATGTACGAATCGGCATGCGCCAGATAAAAATATTTCTTTTCATGCAACTCTGTATCTAAACGACATTTGTTTAATAAATTAGTTATTGTTCAGAAACCAATAGTCTAAGTCTTGTATAATTTTATTAGTTATAAGAAAAATAATGTGCTGTTAAGTTTCACTTAGCCTTTTTTTGTTGAAATTTTATAAAATAGATTAAAAATAACTAGTAGTTCTGTGAACAGTAGACCTCATCCTCACGCAGTATTCTCATCCATAAGTACCTGATTGAAACTATAGACCTTATGGAAGTACAGCAATAGACTAGCTTCTCCACACATCTGTGTAATCACTTGTCAGCTGATTTATAATGAATAATTCTATTGTCTGATTTTTACCCTATATTGGCGTATGAAAGAGGCTCCTTTTTCCTTTAATATTATCCTTGAAATGCCAAATTTCTAAAAAAACCTTGTATATACGTCGACGCGCAATTAAAAAAGGAACATATACCTGTCAAATTTCATGAAAATCTATTACCGCGTTTCGCCGTAAATGCGCAACTTATAAACATTCAAACATTTAAACATTAAGATAAATGCCAAACCGTCTACTTGAATCTTAGACCTCACCTCGATCGGTCAAAAATGTTATAACAACTAGTTTCAGTGTTACACACCATCTTCAGGTTTTAAAAATAAATTTCATTCCATTTTCATCTTTTAATAAAAAAATATTTGTAAAACTAGAGCCCCCTGGGTTTTAAGAACTCGCTCATGAACTGTTGTATTGATCTGTGAGATCTTTTACGAGATATAACAGTAGTAGGCTCAATGGGGATCCGATTCCAATTGAAAAAGAACTACTTTCTGTCGCTTCAAAACTTTTTTGTTTGTTATATGGATCCAACTTCATTTTTTCAAATGGAAGGTGGTCATGTAATACATGATTTCGATACAGATTGTCAAAGGAAAAATAATGGTGAAACTAGAACTTTTCTAGTTCATATATATACAGTACTTATCTATTTTCTTATATTTATTACATTTTTGTTACAAAATGAATGAGAAACAGTTTCAAGGAATATTGTGGTTAGGTTGATTCATTATCATTATTTGCCAAGTAATAAAATATAAGTTCCGGTAATATTATAATAAATATTTTATTTCCATAGATCCAATATAGGTATCCATATTCCATTCCATTAATTTGTCTTATATTGTAATATTTTGTGAACTATGAAAATATTGTATGCTAAATTTGTATTATAAAATATTATTTGTTAAAGTTGTCTATAAATTCTTCATCATTGCTATTATTTTATTTTTCCCGTTCTTATAATATGCAGTTATTTATTATCTTATATTAAATATAGAAGTATAGAGTATAGTTAGGTACCTATAATTAAGTTGCAAAACGAATGAGAAACAGTTTCACGAAATATTGTGATAACGGTTAATTTATTATTTGCCACCTAATAAAATATATGGTAATATTAGCGATCTATAATAAATGTTTTATTTTATATATCCTAAATACATAGTAATAGGAAAATATTGTAAAAATGAGATTCATTTTGCTATATTAGAATGGATCAAAATCTGTAGTGAGGTAGGTTCACTAAATTAGATGTTTGGTCGAGTTGAAAATAATGTTCAATGAACAAAAAATCATTGTATCTATGGTAATGGAAATGACGAAAAGTTGAAAAAAATTATATTGAAATCCATCAAGTATGTCGAAAGATATAACGCAATGAAAGTCGAAGTTTTCCCATATAAGTCTGTCTGGGCGTCTGACTTCTTGCCCGATATTCAATGGCGACGAGAAATGAAGGAGGCATCATGCTTCCAAACGCTTGAAGGTATAGCTTAGTCATCTAACTATATATATATATATATATACTAGCCGTCAGGCTCGCTTCGCTCGCCATATCCGTCTAGCCAGGAGGCTCCGCCCCTTGGACCCCTGACTGGATCGTCCAAGAATGAGATCAGCAGAATGATGATCTCGCTTCGCTCGCCTGCATTTTCCATTTGAGCATTTTTATCATATGTTAGGACAATCCAGTCGGGGGTCTAGACTAAACGTTTGGCTAAACGGATATGGCGAGCGAAGCGAGCCTGACGGCTAGTAATATAATATTCCCAGGATTGAAGTAGCAGTGTCCAATCAATTTTTCCGCAATAAATGCATTCAAATCTTCAACTTGGTGCCAACCTAACAAAGTCAACTCAACTTAATGCCAAGCTGACAAAATTATTAATTTACTTTTTGTGTAGTTGAGAAGTTGATATTGTGGTAATTATTCATATTGAATGAAAAAGACTAAGATATTGTCTTTATATTGAGTTTATCAGAGATTGACAATGGTGTAATAACCGAAACCGGTCTTTCTAATTTCAATAAATCAGTGGTTTTTTGACAATATCTTAGTCTTTTTCATTCAATTATTAATTTAGTTGCCAGTTAACAACTGTTTCGATGAGGTACTCTATCCAGATTATAGTTCTATAGTAACATATGATATGAAAATTTCAATTATAATTAAGAGATTGGGAGAAAAAGAATATACATGCTAAAATACGAACTTTAAACCCTTAAAAACAACCCTTAGAGTTAAAATATTGCCAAAAGATTTCTTAGTGCGCCTCTAAAGGGCCAACTGATCATACCTACCAAATTTGAACGTTTTTGGTCCGGTAGATTTTTAGTTATGCGAGTGAGTGAGTGAGTCAGTCAGTCAGTGAGTGAGTGCCATTTCGCTTTTATATATATAGATATATCAATGCTGTAGCCTATCGTATATTATTTGTATAGACCTATTTCAACAAAATAATAATATTTTATTTTCATATTATTTTTTATAGTTATTCATTTTTAAAGAACGTTTTAAAATTTACGATATTTTTTTCATTTAATTTAAGATTCATCAACATTATAATAATTTATAAAAAAGTCTACTAGGGTACAGTAAAGGAATAAAAAATTCCTATAAATAATATAATTTAAGTTATATTTTATTCAAGAAAATATATTTTCCTGTGATTTAATACCGTAGCCCAATGAATTTTCACAATCGAGATTAAATTTTGTGAATGAGTTATAGCCTATCTCTACATTAGCCTATTGAAAAAAGATTTGGAAACGTTTTGCGGAGGTAGAAATGATGAGCGCTATCTGCTTTGTCGAATGATAAACAAGGATAGCAACAGCTCGATGAAATACTGACATTATAACGTGGACCTCATGTAATAAATAATTATTTACCTTGAAGAGACTTTAACCTTATTTTGGACATTCAAGATGAAATTTTCATCTTAATGTATATTTTTTATCTCTCTCACAATTCCTATTTTTTTTCAATAATCTGGATATTTTCACAAAAATTAATAAATACCTGTACAGTTGAAACTAATGTACCTAGAATAGATGTATTCTAGGTACCTTGGTTGAAACTCTGTTGTACACAAAGACCTTAAAGAGATATGCATCTTTAGGTCTTTAGGTCTAAAGAGAGATGCATCTTTAAGGTCTTTGGTTGTACACCGAATGCGGAATGAATAACGCGAATATGGCCTAAAGGTTGGGACTGGATTATTTTCGGTTCCCATATCTCAACTCCCATGTGGTCTAGTGGCTAGGATATCTGGCTTTCACCCAGAAGGCCCGGGTTCGATTCCCGGCATGGGAAACATTTTTGTCATAATTTTAGTAACGAATCGTCTTTCCAGCATACTTGTAAAATTGTATTTTTTATTACCGTGATAAAACATTGAGCTTTAATAATACTTTTTCAAACTCATACATAACTCCATATACACTGTATTCCATTTGATTGTAGGAAAGGATTCTATTTTAATTAAGCTACCTGTGTACCATTGTTCACGGAAAATGTTAAAATTTTTCAGATCTAAGATTATTTGATGTCAAGTTGAATAACTACGATATGATGTCAGCGCCTATGCTAGTGATTATTCAATCAAATATCATAAAAGTTTTCAATTATTTACTTAATATCTGACTGCATGTCGTGCTTAAATACATAAAAAAGTGTGCAAATATCACACTATCAAGCTATCACTTATCAATTTTGGACGATGGCCTACATTTTTTTTCTTTAATGATGTTGCTTGCTAACTTTTGGTCTTAGATATTCCGTATAACTTTTGCCAATAGACATTACAATTCACAGTGGGGCAGTCAATAAGCAAACATGTTGATTAATTTGCGTGTTCACGAATTCAGTGGTGGTCGATCAAAATCTTTCATGTTTCTGAATCTATATTTTTACTTCTCATTGAGAAACAATTATCTCAAAACAACATGCATTTGGACTTTCAATTGAAGCGTGTTTTTACTTTCCTAAGGAAAGTATTGCTTTCCGAAAAAAATTAAGGTACCCCAATTTCTAAATTTCTATAGGCCTACGTTTCAAGGTCCCCTGAGTCCAAAAAAGTGTTTTTGGGTATTGGTCTGTATGTGTGTGTGTGTGTGTGTGGTGTGTGTGTGTGTGTGTTGTGTGTGTGTGTGTGTGTGTGTGTGTGTGTGTGTGTGTGTGTTGTGTGTGTGTGTGGTGTGTGTGTGTGTGTGTGTGTGTGTGTGTGTGTGTGTGTGTGTGTGTGTGTGTGTGTGTGTGTGTGTGTGTGTGTGTGTGTGTGTGTGTGTGTGTGTGTGTGTGTGTGTGTGTGTGTGTGTGTGTGTGTGTGTGTGTGTGTGTGTGTGTGTGTGTGTATGAGTGTATGTGCGTCTGTATACACGATATCTCATATCTCCCAATTAACGGAATGACTTGAAATTTGGAACTTAAGGTCCTTTCACTATAAGGATCCAACACGAACAATTTCGATCAAATGAAATCTAAGATGGAGGCTAAAATGGCAAAAATGTTGTCAAAAACAGAGTTTTTCGCGATTTTCTCAAAAACGGCTCCAACGATTTTGATCAAATTACCTAAAATATACCTAAAAATACCTAAAATAGTCATTGTTAAGCTCTATCAACTGCCATTAGTCCCATATCTGTAAAAATTCCAGGAGCTCCGCCCCATCTATGCAAAGTTTGATTTTAGATTCCCAATTATCAGGCTTCAGATACAATTTAAAACAAAAAATCAAGTGGAAAAGATTCAGCATGAAAGTCTCTACAATTATTTATGTTTAGTAACATTTGTTGCATTGTTAAATTCTGACAATATTCACCTAAAATTGAAAATAAGCTCGAAATTTGAGAAAATGTGATTATTCAATTGCAAACTGTTGGCAACTGTTGATTCTATTAAATGATTCAATATGAAGAGATAGCAGACCTCATGTGTCTCCAGCGTTATAGTCCTGTCACTAGCTGGCTCTTAGAATAGTAGACTTGAAATGCGTGAGCACTAACGTCAGGTGATCAATCTCCATAACGGCAAGGAAAGTTGTGTGAGTGCGCCACACCAGATTTTTTGTTTTGCTTGTGTAAATGAAATGAATAAATAAATTCATAGAAACCAAATTCATTTCAGCACGAGGAAAATAAGTTGCCAATAAGTAAACCTTCAATGAAATGCTATGATATAGGGAATAATAATCAAGTTATCAAAATTTTAATTATGTCAAGAGTTAGCTGAGGAAAAATAAATAGGTCTATATGATTTAAATTTTTTTATCATAACAGGAACTTTTGTTTCATAGCCATAAACAAAAATGCCTGTAGTGTATTTTCATTAATAATAGATAGATATGAAGATTTTATTTATAGAACTAAGTTGCTCGCGTTTGAATAATTTTGATTACAATATGCCGATGGATGGTTATTACTGTTCAAGTCACAACTGTTTATTTATCAAATTCTTACTATAAATTTAATTTTAGATCAGATATTTGAATATCCTCCATCCTGATTTAATAGGACTAATACTTATAAGAGAATAATTGATATAAGTGGGACAATCAATAAAAAATGTATTTATGTTAAAAAAACAACTGAAATAGTATATTTTCAATCTCCTGTAACATTTTACAATACTATTATTTAATAAAATATATTCATAGAGAAGGCACAAACCGATTTACATTTCAATAATATTATATAACTTTTCACATGTTTTTTACATAATATCAACACACATTATTCCATAATTATACTATCGCAATATATATAATACATTATGTAATAAAATAAATAGCTCAACGATATCAGAAAAAATGTCATACTCTATTCGTACTTTACAATGATATAATGCACTATACAAAGCTTACATATTAAACTACACTTTCTTATGATATATATGTTCAAAATAATTTGGTCGACAATCGATTGAACTCAACGGACAAAAACTTTTTCAATGTACAGTGTTCTCATCCCAATCACATAACAAATTCCAAATAAATAAACTCATAATTTTTTCAATTAATTACCCATCACAAAATTGCTTGGATAATACATTTGGAAAAGGTATTGAAAAGGTAAAATGTTGTTTAAAATAATGATTAAAACGTATATATATTATTTAATGATGAAATAACAGGGATAAAAACGAGAAAAAAGAGAAATGAAATAAAACTCACTACAAGGGCTAAAAAAGTTTCAAGCTTCAAATAGTGTTAAAATAAAAGCCAATTCTTCCGTTGTGTTAAGTGAAGGGTGTTAAATGAACAATATTCAATCAAAATATTGTTTCTTGGGAAACTCAAGAAGTAAAAAATTACATTTCATAATCTGGAGAGATCCACAGTAAACACCAATAATGATGAAAGATCTTTTAAATTGTCGATGAATTATTACCATAGTATTGACCATACAATAGTAGTGAAATTGTGAGTATTGGCATCTCATCCAGATAGGTTGAAATTGGAATAATAAAAAAGTAGGTTGAATTTGAATAGAAAACAATGTGATTTCTCATATGTGAGTTTTGCAGTTGCAATAATCAAATTCAATCTACAAGTTTAAAAAGGTAACAAAAAGGGCCTATTCACTTTGAATGTATTATCAAAGAAAGGGCTCTACTATCACAGCTCCATATAGCTTTTAAAATAAAAAATATGATTCATACAACATGGTATGAAAAAATTTTGGTTAATTAAAAAAACTGTTATAAATATTTTGTTTCTAATGCTATCTTTTCTTATATTTCCTACAATATCAGATCTTGTTAGAATATTTCATCATAAATTTCACAATCTATGATAATATACATCTGAATTAACAAGGTCTATTTTATGTATCATGTACTCAACAAATTAAAACCATCACAATACAGTCATTAAAGCATTAAGTGATATTCATTATTATTTCTAGACAGAATATTTTCGAATTCAAAGAAGTGAGTTATTAGAGATAAGCATATTCTATTAAAGTTTCAGTGGTTTTTTATTTTAAAATTCATTCAACCTTATCATATTGTTTCAAAATTTATTGATACATTTTTTGATAATTGAAATAATTTTATTGTGAGAAGGTTTAATTTGAACAGATTGGATGTCTTCAAGACGTCAAGGCACCAAAAATATGTTAGGATGATAATTCAATGATATGAATGTGTAGATATGAAATGTTTAAATATTCGTGATGTATTAAAAAAGTGAAAGCTTAGTTAAGAGCTGAATATCATAATTAAAAGTGTTTTAAAAATTGATAATAGATCTTAATCTATTATAGGGCCTACTTGTGAATACTATATTTTTCCTGAAATATGGATTGATTGTGAGAAAAAAATTTCATGTTTCGTTTTATAAATAATTATGCATTATTTTGTTGCAAAATTCATTAACAAAATATGCAGCAAGTACATTTTAATGTTAGTGACTGTTTGAAACGTTTTGACATACTTCTATAGTAAACAGTTTTGATTATGCGGCATTCATCTGGAAATCACATTAAATTTATTGTTTTGTTACAGTGGATATTACATTTTATACAATAATAGAAGTTCTTCTATTTACATCCCCAAACTTTTCATTATTGTGTTCTCAGTAGATTTCAACTACGGTAATCTTTTTCTCTGTAAACTGTGATGTGTGATTAGTATATCATACTATGTTTGAAGAGTATTGATTGGTACATGCAATTCTTAAAAATTCATCCCTAAAAAGGATTTTTGAAAATGATTGGCATAAACATAGTATTATATTGATACATTTATTATATAGCGTGTTCCGGGACATGTGAAATACCTAGCTTTCATAAAGCTATTCTGATAACAACATTGCAAGTGGTAAAATTGAAATTCCATCGCATAAAAAAATAATGGATGAAACGTTACAATAGTATAAATGAAGAAACAGCTCTCGCTTCTAAACTAAAAATTCGTTATAACCTATATAACATAGAAGAAGATTTTCTTTGACATTTGTAAAAATGAAAATAAAACTCTGCTGCAAAAAAAAAATGTAACGGAAAGGAAAAAAATCACAACTATTGTGAAATGCTAATTGACAAAGTTATGTTGGTTCAAGCTTGAGGTTGAAGCCTGTTGCCTGTCGATGAAACAATGACAATAATTCTATATATTAACATGATTGTATTTGAAAAAATAGGTGATTATCCTACCAAAACTTGTATAACAGACTATGAAAGTGGATGTACCTCAAAAGTGGTGTAGCGTGTTATTGTTTGAATTCTATATTATTTGTGCTTAATTATTTCAAATATATTATCATTATTGTTCTCTAGATGAGAAACTGTAGGTTCACGGAGTAGAAATGTAGGTAAGTTTATAGAAGTAGTCGAATACTTCAATTTATTGATACAGTAAATGAAATATACCAAAATATACTTCTCTAAAGATTATGTGGAGATGACCTCATATATAAAAACCAGAATAGGGTTCTAGGATAAAATAAATCCTACACTGTAGAATTTCAAGAATCTAACTTCTTTAAAATGTCAAAGATAATTTGAAAACTGAGTCAAAGTTGATTGACTAGGAGTGTTTTCGTACAAAGTTCACGTCGATCCATCAATAATTCTGGTGAATTAGATTTTTTGATTTTCTTCATTGCTGGAGAGGCTGTGGAGCATTATCAGGTG
>NW_024090504.1:0-28832 GCF_014356525.2 Nilaparvata lugens
TATTATAAGGCTTCTGATGTTTCTTCAAATTCACTTACAAAGGAGATGAATAGCTAGCTACCTCTTCTACATTATGAAACATTACATTCAGTTGACTCATTTTGAAAAAACCTATTTTATCTAACTATCTAATGCATAATTGCAGTAAGTTTTGTTCAATTCATTAGTCTGGGATTTGTTAATATTATCAACCATTATTTATTTATCTAATTATGTCCTTTCATAAGAAATATATAATATTCCAATAGTAGAATTCATATTCTTATTAGATAGTATCCTGATTATGTGTAACCTTATCTAAATTTTGGAGAGAATTGCTCAAGGTTACATTATTTTTCCTCTCCCTATCATTTTGATAAGAAAAAATGAATAAAATAAATTGATTGATGTCTGCTGTTTATTCAGGAGTTAGATGTTTATTTATAAAGAATAAATGAAATAAATTGATTTGATGAATTGATTGATGTTTGCAGAGTTTTGCACAGCCGCTTGTTTTATAAGCACATTCACAAGCAGCACCACGAGTGGACGGCTCCAATCTCAGTTACCGCCATCTACTGTCATCCCATCGAGCACACATTCAGCAATCTGTTGCCGCCCTTCCTCGGGGTAAGCTCCAGCATAGATAAACGACATGGTGTTTTGTATCAAGTTTAGATGATACTGTATCATGTGTGGTGATACTGTATCCAAATGTGGTGATACCTTAGAGAAAATATAGCTTAAGGGCGGTTGCAGACGAACCACATTCGTATGTAGGATGTGGGACCGTCATACCACAGATCAATATGACTAAACGCCCTAAAGCAGAGAGACTTTCACACTACATTCGAGAAAACACTCATTAGTGCAACAGTAATGTTAAGGTGCGTACAGATATACGCGCCGCGAACATGAGCAATTCACTTTTAATCAGCTGATGCCAAGCTTTTTATATCTTTACCTTACCGTTTCTGTAAAAATGCGGATATAGTCAGGTGATTAAAAGTGAATTGCTCATGTTCGCGGCTCGTATATCTGTACGCACCTTTATGTAATGTTCAGGTTGTAGGTTATGTTGAGGTGATTTCATAATAGTGCTTCATGGTGATAAAATTTGTAGAACCATATTGATATTGTGGAGTCTTTCTATAATTGAAAAAACTATTTGAAATAATTTCAATTTATTGTCAAATTCCACTTTAATAAACACAAAGTTCACAGGACATGAAATCATGTAAATCGTGCAAACTTTGTGTTTATTAAAGTGGAGTTTGACAATAATTGTCAATTTGAAATTATTTCAAATAGCTTTTTTTAATTTTTCATATATTTTTCATTTTCCCATGGAACACCACTCTAGATCTTCGGTTCAATCGCTACCACAGCGCACAACGCCATGTGGAAGTATCAGTGCCACTGCCATGCCTGCCAATGCATTTCATATGCGCTGCGTTTGTGGTACCACAGAAGGAAAATAGTAGCTCCCACTCCCACATGCGATTGTGGTTCGTCTGCAACCGCCCTAATAAAATATTCCATGGTATTGTGTACAAGTTGAGATGATACTGTATCATATTTTGTTAATACTGTATCATTCAGGGTGATACAGTATCATTTTGTGGTGATACTGTATCTTTAATGGTGATACCATACAGAAAAGATAGCATAAGAAGATATCCCATGGTATAGGTCGTTTATGTTCCAAATTGCATGCCGATTTCTTGTTTGCTCAAGCCGATTACTGTCGACTATTGTCTATGTTTTAATTCGTATTTTCTTTGGTCTGTATGTATGTAACGCATTTACGGCCAAACGCGTTGTTAGAATTCTATGAGATTTGGCAGGAATATTCTTCCTTTTTTAACTGCGCGTCGATGTATACACAAGACTTTGAGATTTTTCATTTTGAGGATAATATAAAAGGAAAAGTAATCTTCTCCATACTACGATATCACTATATATATATCATCTACTCTGAAGATAGGATTAATCAGCTTATAGAATTATTCATATCAATCAGCTGACAAGTGGATTATTCATTGCATCCATTACACAGATGTCTGGAGAAGCCGGTCAACAAGTGACACCAGATACTTGTGGATGAGAAAACTGCGTGAGGTCTACTGTTCACAGAACTACTAGTATTACTATTTTGGCCGGTGAGAGTGTAAGAACGGCACAATATGAGAGACTAGTAGCGTCACATAGCTCCACGAGAAAAACTACCAGGACTCTCGGCTTGAGTTAACAATGACATTTGACGCCCTATACTTTGAGATATCTTTCTAACGCTCTAATGCTATCTTTCCTCTATGGCTCCATTCCATTCTTTATTAACGAGCGTAGCCTCGACTATAGTGAGTCCACGTTATTATGGCAGTATTTGATTAACATTGTTGTTGCTATCCTTGTCTATCATTCGACAAAGCAGATAGCGCTATTCTTCACCACCTCCGCAAAGTTTCAAGATTGTTTTTTAATAATGTAAAAATATAATCAATCAGCAAAATATTCAATCACAATTTTATTTAATTATTGAAAAAAAATGAAAACATCTTGAGAGCGAGTTCTTCAGCCCGGGGAGCTCACTAGTTTAAGGGCAGAGACACACGAGGCAGTTTCTCATACGAGTAGACACGGCATGACATTACATGAAGCTCACTGATTGACTAATTCTCGATACGCCAACCCAATTACAGAATCGGAGAGCTTTCTGACAATATCAGCAGCATCTTGAGAGCGAGTTCTCCAGCACGGGGAGCTCACTAGTTAGAGGGCCGAGACACACGAGGCAGTTTCTCATAAGAGTAGACACGGCATGACATTACAGGAAGCTCTCTGATTGACTGATTCTCGATACGCCAACCCAATTACACAATCGGAGAGCTTTCTGTCCTGTTGTGCCGACACGTCTGAAAAAACGCCTCGTGTGTTTCATTAAACTAATAAATTCGGAATTCTTCAACTTGTTTGTGATTTAATGAAATAGCAGTTCATCGAATGTGGAGTTGAATGTAAATTGCTGTAAATTTGTACTGAATCATATTAGTTTCAAGTAGTGATTGATTAATTGGTACAGTCTGAGTCTTAATTTAATTTAGTCCAATTTAAGTCACCATGAATACAAAAATAATACAAGATTGTGACAGACAAAAACAATAACTATTATTTCTAAATAAAAATTGAAATATATTAGCCAATTTTTGTTTATTGTAGAACGCTAGTCTTTCAAATCGATTTCATTGTTCATCCTGTGTTGAAATTCAATTAGTCCGTAAGCTGTGCGAACCCTTCACCTGGCTTCAAGATGTCCGCTGGCCTCGCTGGCATATTTAAAATAATACAATTATTTTTCACTTCCATCTCTCTTTAGATAGTCGTAGAGTTATTGAAAATTGTTTTAAAATTCATAAAATATCAGAGGGATTTTATCTTAATTAGAAACAGGCTCTCCGATAGGGGAAACAAGTTTTCTGGTAGTGAAATTATTTTGAAGTTTATTTGTAAAATTATCAAAGTGATTCAAGTCATCTTGAAATTTGGTTAGTTGATGGAAGGTCCAGGTGCCGGTTGCACAAAAGCCGGTTAATTTTAATCATGATCACAAGAACCAATCAGAGAAGCCGTCTTATCAAAAAGACCTTGTTTGTGTCAAACGCAGCTCTCTGATTGGCTGATTAGGTGACTGTTGTAGAGTGCTATGGCTTGTCAATGACCACGTGACCGAAATACCGCTCGGTGATTTAGAATTTAAGAACTGGTTGAATTAATTATCGTATCATCACTGTAACTGATATTACTCTTCCTTGAGTACAATAAATATCAGACTTTTTTAATTAAAAATCTATAAGGATTAAATAGTATTGTGTTCTAAAATGAAAAGGCTGTCATAGTGAAAAAACTTTTACAGTAGGACACTAATACTTTATTACAACAAAAGATTGAAATATAAAAAGTTTTTACAGTGAAACATCACAAATATAATTATTATACTCGATCAATATTATGAACAAACATGTAAAAATTTTATAAAGATATTTGTAAAGCGTTTACAAAAATATTGATATTTTGATAATAATTCATAAGTCACGTACATTCAGGATGATAAGGTTCATCATACTAGGAGTATAAGAATTTTAATGTCCGGTTGTACAAAAGCCTGTTAATTTTAATCATGATTAAATGTCACGAGAAGGCTTCTCCGAAGATATAAGGCTTCTTTGATTAGTTCAGGAGGGATTCAACGATTTAAATTCAACAGGCATTTGTACAACCAGGCCTTAATGTTTAAAAAAAATGATTAAGCATCATTAAATAGAATTACAAACTATTTATTTCCTGATGAAACATTAAAAGCACCTGCCTGCCAGCCTCAACTGGAGTATCTGAAATCACCTTTCAATAAAATTGCAGTAAGTTTATCTATCAAGTCATTAACTATAAATCTAATATATAGTACCTATATATAGTAACTGTAAAATCTCAATGAAGTACCGGAAATGTAGAGCCTTTTTAAAATCTTGACAACTTATAGTACCTATTTGAAAACTGTGAAATGATACTAAACTGTCAGTAAAAAGATACTAAATCTGCTGCACGCGGTACACGTTTAGTAGACGTAGGTACACGTAGAGGCAGCATATTATTTAGTATATTGATGAATAATCTATCATATGTATATTTTATTGATGTATATTATGAATTTCTGTTTATACTCACGTATGTTGTCCACTTGTTTCCATTGGAGAATGGACACGGCTTCAATTCCATAGTAGAACATGGACAGGTACTTGATTGCATTGAAAGGAAACGGCACATTACTGCAAAACATTAAAGAATGATCTGGCAACGTTGTGGAGCGATAAAAAGTGATTGCCTATCTGCTTTGTCAAACGATATACAAGAATAGCAACACCAATATTAATGTACTGCATTATAAATTTGGCACCTCACTATACACGTGACCTCACTATATAGTACGATAGTTTTAGAAGATAATATTGGTAAAATATTCTATAGTTAGGTATATTAAAACGTATTTTAAAGCCTTCCAAACTATGAAATATATTACAGGAAACTTGATGGTTTCATAGTAAGGAATCGTACCGTAGTTTTTTGTGTGGCAATGTATCCGTCTAAATACATGACAGGCGGTTTTCTCATTCAGTTTTTTATTCCCTCTGATATTTTGCCTGAAATACAGTTAGCTTTTCCCTTAGCTAATGACAATAAAATTGCGAAAAATAACTCACACAAAATTGATGAAACATAATTCAGAAAATCGTGAACTCTTCATAACCTCTGGACTTGTTATTTTAAATTGAGATTAAAAACAGTTTTGGGTGAATGCATGTATTTTTACATGTATTCTATCTATGCCTATGAATGAGAAAATAAATAAACAAATTGATAGATTACTAACCTCAACGACATGTAGATCCACAGAAAATCTGCTCAATTTATTGGTACTATGACGCCAATGACCCAGTGCAGCAACCGATTCAAATGTGACCGAATCAGGCGCCTCCAACGTAACAAATACATCATTTCACAGGAAAAACTAAAAAAAATCTATGAAGTAATTCTATTGAATAATGGCTTCTCCTGTCCTACTCTACGGAAGGTGGTATTCTTATTCCTAGTTCATAATTTTTTCCTCCAACGATATTTATTTCATTTTTATTCATTATTTTCATCTTATTGAGCTATGTTTTTGTTATCTAATACTTGTGATTGTGAATTTGAATAAATAGCATTTGGATTTGATTCAAGCTGCAAGATGCGATTCCGCTGTAGAATTTATTCTGGTGGAAAAGTTGAGAAAATCACATTTTTTCACGTGAAAAAAAAGTGTAAATGTTCCAACTTTTCACGTGAAAAGTACGTGAAACTGAAACTTGAAAATAACGTTTTTTTTTTTTCTACATTTTCACGTTATACTGAACATGTATACTGAACTCTCAGAAAAGAACATGAATAAAACGGTTTTTTCTACATTTCTTGTCCCACATTTGGTCATTTCTTTCGCATGAAAATTTCCAAAAATTCACATGAAAATAACGTTTTTAAAATACATTTTTACAATATTTTATCGTGAAAAGATGGAGAAGGATTACCTTAATTATTCTGAATGTATAACCTTTTCAATTCTTCATTTTTACATTAAAAAACTATAATCTTATAAAACTTTTGAATAATCACAATATAATGTAAAGTAAATTCTCTACCCTAACTTTACAATAATTTTACACAAAACTGAATAAAAATTGAATTCAACTATAAAGTCCTATTCAGACAAATGGATTTTTCCTAGTAAGTAGTGATATATTATGCAATCTAAAAGCTGGACACTATAATTACAAAAAGAAAGCTCATTTTCATTTGTAATCATTCAACAGCTGACAAATTTCAAAAATGTTTCATGTAAGCTTATTTTTCAGCTGTTGGACTTTGTATCAGCCATTTGCTTGTATCAGCCATTTGCTTGTATTAGCTTTGCATCACCAATGGGAAAAAACCATAAATGTCTGGATGGCCAATAGGGAGATTTTTGCTTTAATAAAATGGTGGAACAACAATAATTTATATTAAAATTGAATTTATTTTCAAAACATCACAGTCTTCAACCCTTCAATAAGGTGGAGACTGTTGTAGATATAATAGTGTAACTTTCAGGATAAGTTATTGGTCGAATACTCCACCTTTTGACATACAACTGAATTTCAACTCCTCATAAGGGGGTGACTTGGGGTTGTAAATCAAAGATTTTGAATGTAAATACCCATTGTGTATTATCTTAAAAGCCTTCTCAAAACGAGAAAGATGAAATCAATAAAAATCTTCAATGATACTTTTATCCAAATGGCGGCTGATTGAAGTTTTGGTTTTTAAGAAATAATTGATAAAATTCACTCGCCGCCATTTTGGATAAAAGTATCATAGATTTTTATTGATGTCATCTTTCTAGTTTTAAAAGGCCTCTATAATGATGTATCACACAATGGGTGTTTACATTAAAAATATTTGAGTTATAACCCCTCATTTCTTTACAAACTGTAACTTCAATCAGCCACCGTTTTGGATTCAAGTTTCATAGTACATTTTAATTGATGTTATGTTTCTTGTTTTAAAAAGCCCTTTAAAATAATGTACCACACAATAGGCGTTTACATTGAAAATATCCAGTTAAAACTCTTGAGTCACCATATTATACATTCTGACCTAGTCACCCCCTTATGAAGGGGGTTGAAATTCAGTTGTACCGTACGTCAAGAGTTAGAGTATTTGACCAGTAACATATCCTGGAAGCTACAGTATTATATCTACAACAGTTTCTAATTTATTGAAAGGTTCCCATACATATGACTCACCCGGTACTGCTTCTATGTATTTTTCTTTTGTGTTGGAAAATTTCATCACCACAGTTCCTATCAGAGATGAAACAAAAGTTTACTTATAATTAAACATATTTCAAATAATATTACTAACTTATAATGATTAGCACAAGCCTAGAGCTTATGTGGACATCACCCATAGTAAAAAATTGTTTGACTTTATATTCTGTTTTAAATTAATCAAAATTGAGACTTACTTAGATTTCTCTTTGCTGGTAAACCGAGTTTTTGGAGACTTCAGCCAGTATTTGATTACCGTACTGCTTCTATGTATTTTTCTTTTGTGTTGGAAAATTTCATCACCACAGCTCCTATCAGAGATGAAACAAAAGTTTACTTATAATTAAACATATTTCAAATAATATTACTAACTTATAATGATTAGCACAAGCCTAGAGCTTATGTGGACATCACCCATAAAAAAATTGTTTGACTTTATATTCTGTTTTAAATTATCAAAATTGAGACTTACTTAGATTTCTCTTTGCTGGTAACCGAGTTTTTGGAGACTTCAGCCAGTATTTGATTACCGTACTGCTTCTATGTATTTTTCTTTTGTGTTGGAAAATTTCATCACCACAGCTCCTATCAGAGATGAAACAAAAGTTTACTTATAATTAAACATATTTCAAATAATATTTTTTGACTGGAAAATTGGAAAAACACACATGCTGCAAACACAAAGTCTCACTCTTTCTTATTATATAAAATATATATTGCTAAAATGAGAGGACTACACCGATAGTTTTTTCTAAATTGGAATAAGATATAAAGCTGTTAATATAAATAAATGAATCAATTACTTGCTGGAAAAAGTTTAAATAAAGCCTGCCGGTCCAAAAAACAACTGAATAAATTTTAATCTATCAATCCACAGTCATATATTATTGATATTAAGTTCATTATAATAACATGAGTGTAGATTAGTTTGTGGTGACTTCAATTAGGCCTACTTAGGTTAGGCTAAATAAAAAGTTTTGCTACACATTAAAATTTATATGTACCAGCATATAACCCTGGAATGTGTCTGCCTAGAATAATAATCATCTTATTTCCAGCAATGATAAATTCAAGAGGCTTTTCTCTTATTATTATTAGGTTATGTAATGCGTGGTCTATAATAGCCTTTCGAAAAGATTATCATTTAAATATATAAGTATTTAGACCTATAATAAATTTATTCTTTCATTTTACGGTACATCAATAAAAACAAAATCACTCGACTTACCTATATTTCCTGGATAAAATCACAAAAATTACAAACTACAAAACACAAACAACCTCAAAAAACCGTTGGTCCATTGCAAATGCAAAATGCATTGACCAAACGGCGTGCAGCACTCTGGTCTAAAGCCAAAATCGATAACCCAAAATGTCAATATAATATTATCAATACATCAATAAATGATAATTATTGACTACTAATAATTATTATACAGTATTCTCAAACATCATTCACATCTTTGTTTGGAAATGCATTATTCAAATTACATAGTTTAAATAAGTAAAAGTAGAATACAATCCTGATTTCTACATTTTTGAATGCAATAAAATCAGTTTTCCCTGGAAAAAAGTTAGATTTAGTTTGTTAAGACTTTGATATTTCCATTTCACAGTATCAATATTATTGATAATATATCAATATTTTCATTTGATACCATAGTAATGGTGGCAATATCAAAATTATTGACAATGTTACTGTTATTAAAACATTTGATATTAATTTCAGGTGGAGATTATTGATTTTTTATGGGGGGACATTTGTGCTTGACACTGAAATAATGTTGGAAACAATAAATAGTAGGTTGTTATTATTTGAATTGAAACCCCAAAAATCATTTCAAAGTCTGTGTGAGTAATTCCGGATACTACATGATTTTCCTCATAAACTGTGATCTAATTTGAAAAAGTGTTATAACTTTTCCAATTTTGAATGGAATCATTTTAAATTCTAGGACAAGGTTGATAATATGAACAGAAACGTTCATGAATTTTTTAGAATTTTTCAAGAAACCAAATTAAAAAAAAAATTAAACATCAGTAGCACGTTAACGGCAAGTCTGACAGGATTTTCACATAGGACAAAAGTGCTGGAAATTCACTTATACACCCGAATCAGTCATCAAAAATACATTGTTCCGGGAAAATTGAAAGTCTGCCAAAATAATTCAGTTTTCAACTGCATTTAAAATTTCCGCAAAAGGTCTATAAATCGTTAACAGTGCATTGTAGACGATTTTTGCAAGAAACAGAAAGTGCTGGAAATTCACTTCTACACCCGAATCATTGTTCAAATATCATTGTTCCGGGAAAATTGAAAATCTGTCAAAATTATTACAGTAGGTACCAAGTTTTTAACTGCATTTGAAATTACCTCAAAAGGTCTATATATTGTTAACGGTGCCCTGTAGACGAATTTTGCAAGAGGCAAAAGTGCTGGAAATTCATTTCTATACCCGAATTGATTAACAGAAAGCTCAATGTGAGACTTTTTTGGAAAATTCAGAAAATTTTCCATCAAAATTTAATTGGCATGAAATTTTTTTTATCTCGATAACGGTGTGTTGTAAACGATTTTGCAACAGATAGAAAGGGGTTGAAATTCACGTGAAGAACGTGATTTTCACATCGTGTGTTAACATGGGTAATATTATCCTGAGTGCTCAGAACCCTGTCCTTATTGATATCAATGAAGATTTTATATAATAAATAGAAGCTCATTGACTGTATTTACCATGATTTCTATTTGTATTTACTTCTAATGATACCCATTTACTTTTATTGATATCACTAAAAGTTCAGTGATAACAATAGATTTTCGTTGACTGTATTTGCAATTATTTCTATTGATATCCATGAGCACCTATGATATCACTGAACGTACAGTGATATCAATAGAAGTTCATTGACTGTATTTACCGTGATGTGTATTGATATCCATGAACTCCTATTGATATCACTAAACTTGTAGTGATATCAATATAATTCATTGACTTATTTTACCGTGATTTCTATTGGTATCCATGGATTTCTATTGATATCCATGAGCTTCTATTGATATCACTAAACTTGCAGTGATATCAATATAAGTTCATTGACTGTATTTACCGTGATTTCTATTGGTATCCATGAACTTCTATTGATATCACTAAACTTTTAGTGATATCAATATAAGTTCATTGACTGTATTTACCGTGATTTCTATTGGTATCCATGAGCACGTATTGATATCCATGAACATATATTGATATCAATAGAGTTTTTCTATCGATTTCTATGGATCTCTTCCACTAGGGATGTAGAAGGTGAGCGCCGAATAAAGGATTGGCTCGATCAGAGACCTTGGCAATTGAAAAAATAAACGAAAATTAATCAATATAACCAGATTAATAACAATAGGATAGAGGAATTCATTAGAGTAGTGTGAGTGTGCCATACCAGATTTATCTATTATCATAAATTGTTTTTATGTTTTCTATTGTTATTAATCTGGTTGATGAATAGAGGATTGGCTCAATCAGAGCCCTTGGCAACTGAAAATTCACAAAAAATAATCATTATAAACACATTATTAAGAATAGAGAAATTAAAAACAATTGATGATAATAGATAAATCTGGTGTGACACACTCACACTAATACTATAGAGAAAAGATAGCATAAGTCCCATGGTTTTGTATCAAATTATGGCGTTGTGTATCAAGTTGAGATGATACTGTATCAAGACTTGACCTATTCCGGACTATAAAACCTTATCTAAATTTGGGAGAGGAATAGTACAAGGTCACCTTATTTTTTCTTTCCTATCATTTTGAATCAATAACGAATTATGTTGAGATGATACTGTATCACATTGTGTTGATACTGTATCGTGTGTGGTGGTACTTGTATCATTTTGTGTTGATACAGTATAAATTAAATTCAATTTATTCAAAACTTTATACATTACAAAGTAATTAAAAACAAAGTAAGGAGATACATTAGATTGTACATTAATATGAGAAACAAGTAAAAAGTAAATGAATAACTCTATGCTTGGACGATATAAGTAGTCCGTGTGCATGGAGGAGTCTTCTGACAATCGATAAGAAAAAGAATAAACTATACTTTATCGATACTAAATACTATAAAAAATCTAATTACTAAAAATACTAATAATAAGAAATTGTAAATTATAAGCAAAAATAATAGTTTAACCAAGTGACTTGAACTAGAAAATAAATAATTAATTTGCGGCATTCATGGCATCATACAATCAAAATAGATAGGTATGAAAAGAATGGTGCATGTGGTTGTAGGAGAAGGAAAAAAGCAATAGTTAAGAAACAGACCATGAGGAGCAATATCACTAGACATAAGGAGACAGCAACAGAGCCTCCGCATCCGCCGGGCCAATACTGAGAAGCCACCTGAGTAATTTTTATTTCACTCCCTGAGTTCTTTATGTTGGAGAGCAGTGCTGTGGGAGTGCTTATTTTCTTATTTGATTTATGCCTCAGGACAGCTGTTTTTTCACATTTTCGTGACGTGTCCAGTAGTAGGCTTAACTTTAGTGATCCCTTTTATGGACCAGTCAAGGAAAGGTTATAGAGGGAAAAGTTGGGAAGACAATTTTTGACCCCGCAGTTCTGTTTAGGGTAGTAAAGGAGGTAAACATATCAAAAGTACCTACCCCTACCCAATGTGCTAAGGGGGTGGGGGTGTTTTAAAGGTACCATTTCTTGGTTCCTCGCATAAAACTCAAAAATTATATATCCTAAGGGCTTGACTGTCATATAACAAATATTATATTGTCATTTAACATAATTTCCTACAATATTCATATTCTACAACTTTTTTCATCTCCTCTAGTTTTCGAGATATCCGCTCTTGAATCAGGTGTGACATTTAAAAAAAAAACATGTTTACTATCAATTTTTTTCTATTTTTGCTCTTATAATTTTTTAAAAATCGATGGGGAAAATCCATGCTGATTATAAGCTTATAGAGCATTAAATTCTTTCCAATTTGAAGTATGATTTACACTTTTACGATTTCCCTAGATCTTTTGCAGCAGCTTTAGTGTTGAGTGTGAAATCTCTATTTTTGCAACAATAGACCAATAATATTGATAAAGGAATTTGGAGGGGAATTTTTTGAACAAAATTTTTTATTTAGAACCTTTGTTGAGACTAGTCTTTGAGGAGAACATATTATGAAAAGTCATCATTCCTAACTCATGTGCTAAGGGATGAGGGTGGTTCAAAAGTTGCATTTTTCAGTGTTTTGCTTCCACGCTCATATCTTAGCACATTGGGTAGGGGTGGGGACTTTTAATATGTTTACCTCCTCACTACCATAAACAGAACTGCAGTGTCAAAAATTGTCTTCCAAACATTTCTCTCCATACCCTTTTTTGAGCATTCATTGCCTGGATTACTGTAGTTGATTTCCCTCGCGAAAAGAAAATGCCGTACTTGAGAAAGCGTTATTTATCTTGAAGAATTTCTCAAGTTGAGGCTGGACGACTACTTCAACCACCTTTCCAAAGATTGGAGATTATAGTGCACCAATTATAATGCTATTAGAAGGAATATTGAAAAAATCTGAAATAAAGAATACTATTTAAAGATATTATTTTGTTCATTGGAGATAGAAGTTTATTTCAAGAAAAACCTGAATGGATTGAACATTCTATAAATAGTTTTTATTGTTTTTCTTATAAAAAGGTTCTCCAAAAAAGGGTATTATGTAATTATTCTTCAATAACAAATTGAATAGGAAGCCCTCATAAAATACTTTATTGGAAATGAAAGATAAATTTATAGAAATTTAAAATTAAAGTACCCTTTTCTAAATACGGTATTTGTTTTTCACAACATGTTTCAACTTTATAATCATTTTTATGTAGCCCTGAAATACAAGTAGCCCTAAACATTAAAGTGAACATTGTAAAAAGGGTTATAACATATTTATAATAATTATCTGTATATTCTCTGTACAATACTCTGCAAATGTGGGCCTTATTTCAAGAACATTGATTGTATGTCACTTTGCAACGTAGAATCTATTTTACAAGAAGTGTTGTGACCAGACACTATGCTTATCAGCGCAACCGTCGAGTTGCTATTTTGTGTACAAACCACCTTGTCTCAGACAGCACCGTATCGCGCATGCGTTAGCAACGGGTTTTTCCCGTTCCATTCAGTCAGATCTTCGAATGTAACGTTCTTTGTGATGATGGTTACCGAGCACTGTAACTGGAGCCAATCGTCATTCTATTTGATGAAGATATTATTATCCAATGATGATTTATCATTAAATTCAATATAATAATCATTTATTATTATTTTATTTAATAAAAGAAAGAGTACTTTTGAAAAATATATTAATAAAATATAACAGTTGTTATTCAACTGATGTTAAAAAACACTATAACTAAGTCAGCATATTGTCATTTCAAAACAAAAACGAACCCTCAACCTCCCCTCTTACATTTAAAACATCAATAACATAACTATTTGAAAAAACTCTATTCCCTTCAAGCATATTGCAATTTCAAAGCAAAATCCTAACCTATCTATCCACCTTTGAAATATCAAAAAGCATTATTCTACCTGGACCCTAGCCCTTTCTAGCATATTGCAATTTAAAAGCAAAAACCTAACCTAACCTTATGGAACATTATTAAATATAATCCAGAAAAAACCTAACCACTAACCCCTAACCCCTTCACATTTAATAGTTTAGATTTCAAAGCAAAATCCTAATCCCCTAACCTATCCTTTCACATTTGAAACATCAAAAAACATAACTCTAACTGCACCCTAGCCCCTTCTAGCATATTGCAATTTCAAAGCAAAAACCTAACCTATCCTAATAGCACATTATCAAATATAACCTAAATAAAACCTAACTGACAGAATCCAAGGGCAGGGCAGTGGACTGTGGATGATAGTTGGTATAAATACCTACAAATAAATCTTTGAATTCTGTACATAAAAATACTGATAGCTTGAAGTGTGGTAAGTACGCCAATAAAAGACTAAATGAATCAACAATATAAGATTTAATAATAATAAGATGATAATAGTAGGCAGATGGCCACATACAAAAACAATTGTGTCAAGTATCTGGGATCAATAAAATAATGATAGGCAGGTGGCCACATACAAACATTGAATCAATATTTGAGATCAATAAAATAATATAGGCAGATGGCCACATACAAAGGCAATTGTAAGTAGGTTAAGTCTTTGAATCCTTAAATAATAATAGGCAGATGGCCACATACAAAGGCATTGTAAGTAGGTTAAGTCTTTGAATCCTTAAATAATAATAGGCAGATGGCCACATACAAAACAATGAGTCAAATCTTGGGAAATTACAACATGTGAAATAATGTAGAGAACTACAAAAATTAAAAGAAATTAGGTCAATGACATTAATGACCATTGAAGTATGACAATAAATGCAAAGGTAGTAATAATGATACCTGAAATGAATATAAATTGAGGGCAATAATGAAGTTATTACTAAGGTACAATAATAATGATTAAAAAATGACAATAAGCTGTAAAAATGCTCAGCAAATACATACATAAAAAATATATGTGGCATAGGCCTTCAGTGATTTGAATGTCAAAATAGACTTCGACCTAACAATTAATAGGCGTTACTGGCCTTAAAATATCACTAAGAGCTAAGGGTAGCTAATAAATACAAATGAGGACAGTCCGGGTTGAATATAGGCGACATGGGCCTTCAATGAATTGAATGTCAAGACAGACATCAATTAGAACGAGTAATAGGCGACAGTGGCCTCAGGAAATCACTTGTAAAGCCAAGGGTAGCTGTCAAATCCAGAGAATTAATAGTTGCTACTTTATATAGGCGTCAGTGGCCTCAGAAAATCACTTGTGAAGTCAAGGGTAACTGTTAAATACAATGAATTAATAGGCGTCAGTGGCCTTAGTGAATTGCATGTCAAGATAGACATTAATCAAATAATAAGTAGGCGTCAGTGGCCTTAGTGAATTGAATGTCAAGATAGACATTAATCAAACAACAATGATGCATACGTAAATGAAAATTGAAAAGAACGATTTACATAACCTGAATAAAATTTTGAAGAGGAGATGCAGCCAGGCAGACAGGCAATGACTCCGCAATACCAACAGGAGCAGGACATCAGCAAGCGATGAAGTGATCTGGCCATGCGATGACAAGCATGGAAACGTCCACTACAGCAGGCGAATCCCCCAATGTAAAAGTAGGCTGGAGCGAGTAGAATTCCAAACGAATAATCCGATCTTCAAATTGTGGAATTTTTGGCTTGATTTCCAAACGGTAGAGATGATGCACTTGAAAGTTTGAGGTTCACGAGGTGAAGCCAATTGTAGAAAAATGGCAACTGAAGCTTACACGAGGTTGTAATTTTAGACAAAGTTTATCCAATTTTAACAGAGTAATTGAGTGAAGAACTCGATGAATAATTGAATCACACTGAAGAATGGAACAAACAAATTAATTTGAAGAATAATTCACACTTTAAAAACGTTTTGTAGATCAAATGAATAGCGATGAAACGCTCACACGAGGTTGCAATTTTAGACCAAGTTTATCCAATTTTAACAGAGTAATTGAGTGAAGAACTCGATGAATAATTGAATCACACTGAAGAATGGAACAAACGAATTAATTTGAAGAATAATTCACACTTTAAAAACGTTTTGTAAGTCCGATGAATTCAGATGAAAGGTTTAGACTGAGCGCAGGAAGCACACTCGACTATCCACCATTGAAGAAGACACGGAGATGCTGCAAGCCTGCAAGCTACAATGAAAAGGCAAGCTGCCGGATGTGTTAGAAACGTAGGCAAAGCGCTCGCAACCGAAAGGTGAAAAAGTAACAAATATCTAAAAGGTAAGATGCCTAAAGACAAGATTAAATTCCAAAAAATCGAATAGCACAAATATTAAAATTGCAACGGCAAAAAATCCGACGAAAAAGGTACGAATAGAAGTATAGAAAACCAGCTGATTAGAGCAGTGGCAAAGAACCGCGACTGAGACGTCACTGGTCAGCGCAGACGCACAAAAGACACAGCGCGCAGACAGACAGACATGATGACGACATGATGTCTACGTAGTAGCAGAACGAATAACAAGTGAAACCGTTCCAATAGATGCTTTGTCAGATTTTACATAAACTGGGCCCCTTGTGTCATACGGGGGTATGGCACAATAAGAAAAAGTAAGAAATATGTAAAATCTGGCAAGGCAATTGGAAATTGAAAACTGGGCCCCATGTGAGAACCAGGGGAAAAAAAACAATGAAACCTGAAAATACAACATGAACCATAAGGGCAAGGGGATTAACTAGAATCCTCATCAATGGGAAGAGGTGCTAAACTCGAAATAGCCCTCTTAAAGGTGCCGGAGGGAGTGAGAACAGTGACAACTCGAACCTTGTCGTCCTTACCGGGATGAATTTCAGTAATGCGCGCCAGCTTCCAAGTGGACTGCACGGAACCAGGATCCTTCAAGATGACAACTGTACCGACCTTCAAATTTTCATAATTGCTTAACCATTTGCCTTTTTTCTGAAGAGTGGTTAAATATTCATGAGACCACCTATCCCAGAGCTCCTGGATAGAAACGGCAAGTTGATACCAACATGAACAATGGTCAATGTGTTTGGTGTTAGGCGGCAAGAAGGGTAATGACGTAAGTGGACGTCCAATCAAAAAATGACCTGGAGATAAGTAGGCAAGATCATGTCGATCTTCCGACAAGGGAACAAGAGGGCGCAAATTCAAGATGGCCTCGACCTGAGCAGCAAGAGTACAAGTTTCTTCAAAGTTGAATACCTTGTTGAAAGTGACTACACGGAATATGCGTTTGAAATTTTTTACCGCATTCTCCCAGAGTCCACCGAAGTGCGGAGCCCGAGGGGGAATGAAGTGCCATTGGATGTTGAGTACAGACATAGTGTCATGAATATCTGATTTGAGACGATCAGAGGACAAAAATTCGTGGAGCTCACGTAGCTCATTGTTGGCACCAACGAAAGTTGTGGCGTTGTCCGAAAAAATGGAATGCGGGATGCCACGACGAGCAGAAAAACGAATCAGAGCGGCAACCAAGGCAATGCCTTGGAAGTAAGTTCCGAGACAGTTTCAATATGAACGGCACGAGTTACCATACACACAAACAGTGACAAGTATGCCTTAGAAAAAGTACGAGATTTGGGGCCGCCTACACAGATGGAAATAGGACCGGCGTAATCCAAACCACAATTATAAAAGGGAAAGTTAGCCTGAACACGGGCCGCTGGTAAACTACCCATGATTTGCTCAGAGCGATGAGCCGAAAAGCGAAAACACAATATGCAATGCCGCAATACACTTTTGATGGTGCGACGGGTGGAGGGAAACCAAAATCGTCTTACACTGGCCATGGTGGCCTGCACCCCAGCATGACTTATACGACGATGGTGAGCAACAATCAATGCACGAGTGAATTTGTGATTGCTGGGCAACAATATTTGATGTTTGTAATCAAAGGAAGCATTTGCATTTTGCAAACGTCCACCAACTCTGAGCAAAGAATCTGAATGAACGAATGGTGACAAGGCTTTAATAGAACTATTAGGCAATAGCTCCTGATTTTGACGCAATGCTTTAAGTTCGGCAGAGAAAGCTTCTTCTTGAATAGATTTGAAGATACAATTTTCAGCTTCTGAAATTTCAGAGATAGTTAATTGACCAAAACGCGGAGTGACTGAATTTTGTTTTTTACAATTATGAATGAACCGTAGAACATATGCTGTTGTACGAACGATTTTGTGATAGGTGGAGCAACTATTGATTATACCTGAAATAACATCATTACGAGAAGAAGTAGTAGCTAATACCTGAACTGATTGAGGACTGATTTCCTGAACTGATTTCTGAGCTGATTTCTCTAGCTGATGAGAGACAAATTTGAAGTTAGAAAATTCGACATGACCCTACGGGGAGCGGCCACAGGTGAAGCGGGGAGGCACGAACGAGGTGCTGCAATAGGACGAATAGCTTTACAAGAACCAAATATGACCCAACCTAGATTGGTTTTCTGAAGGATGGGAGCGTTTTGAGCTAGATATAATTTACCAGGCTGAAGAACAGATGCAAATATGCCAGCACCAAGTAACAAATCTACAGGTTTAGATTGATCAAACAATGGATCCGCTAATTTAAGTTCAATGGGAATTGAAATTTTGGAGAGATCGATGTTCACACTAGGAACATTAGCTGATATGCTATCAACTACAATACAATTTTCTTCAACCGACCACGAACGATCAGATGAAGACAAGCAAACTGAATGAGAAACAGATGATTTGGTCTTATTCTCACCTACACTATGAATCAAAGTGTCAGAATACAAGGTAACAAGTGACAATTTTTCAGCCAACCTAGTTGACATCAAATTACAATCAGAGCAAGAATCTAAAAGTGCGGTTGCTTTAATAAATTCCCCACTAGAAGTTTGAACCAAAACCTCGGCAGTAGGTAACAAGGCGACAGTTGATTGCTGTTGCAAACACAGAGACGAAGTGGAGCTCATTGTGACATGAGAGTTCTTCTGAGGCTGTTCTGCATGAGAAACAGCTTGCTTAGTTGTTTCCACATTCTGAACCATGACGGAATTCAAAACAGCATTCTTACCCTTGGAGGGAGCAAAAGATTGAGAATGAATAAGATTTGAAGTTACCTTATCCTTAGAAGTAGGCTGAGTGTCCCGTGATTGAGGATACGACCTGTGAAGAACAGTGTGGTGACTCTTGCCACAAAGTGTACACGATTTGTCCGAACAAACATGATTGGGTGCAAAAGGCTTGAGGCAATTATATCATAACCTTTTGTCACGGACAGCATTCCAACGATCAGTAACCTGTAACTTCAATAATTCATTACAACGATTTGGAAAATGACCAACAGAATTACAAAAACTACAAGGTGACATAGAAGAGGTAGTAACCTGCATCCTAGCTTGAACATTTGATTGACTTTGATTGAACTTCGGCTTGCTATGAGCACCAACCGAGTTGGATGTACTTTGCTGTACATTTCCTTGATGATGGTTAGCTGAGCTTGAAGCAACAGCTTCCATGATTTTGCATTGTGATTCCAAAAATTCCAGAATTTATCAATGGTGGGAATGTCGTGTATACCAACACTCTTTTCCCATTCTCGAACAGTAGCAGTATCCAACTGCAACAACATTTTGTGCATATACAACAAGTCCTTGATTTGGACTCCAAGTTGAAGCGCTTCGAGCGCGGTAATGTGGGACTTGCAAAAGTCAATGAATGCCTGTAATGATTGCGGACAGTTACACTTTATGGTAGGCGGAGATTCAATTGCCGTGACGTGCCGGGCAGCAATTAATCTCTTGTTGTCATACCTCTCCCTTAAGAGGTTCCATGCAAGCTGAAAACCATTTTGTCAGCTTCAATGTGTTCCACTCTAGCAAGAGCTTCACCACTGAGTGATTGACGAAGATAGAAAAATTCAATGAATCATTAATGTTATCTTGATTACCAATAATATTAGTAAAAGCACTTGAGAATGCTTGCCATTTTGAAAGCTCCCCATTGAAGCGTGGAAGCGGTATCTGAGGCAACTGAAAATTTGCCAAAGGTGTGTTTTGAGATGTTGGCCGCTGGAAGCACCAGCAGTGGCCTCATTGTTGCGTTGTCTGCTTTCAAAGGCAGTTAATGCAGCGTTTGCCTTAGAGGTAATGGAGATAAACTTATTGAGTATCTCAAAATGAGTTGAAGTGTCCTGTGCTTGCAACTCTGAATTCGATAATTGTTGATGTATCTTATCATACTTAATTCTAAGTGAACCTAGTTCGTTTTTTACAGTCAATAGTTGATAATAAGTGGCTTCAGTGTCCACAACATAATCGTTATAGCTGGTTATGAACCAATCTATTTCCTGGTGCAAATTGTCTCTTGTATTGAAAAGAGCAGAAGGCTCAGGAAGTGAATCTTCCTCATGATCAGACATGCTTAAAAATTAACAGAAAAACCTGAGTGAATGACACGATAGTGCACTGTAGCAATGCGATTGCTGCGCCAATAAGCAACCTTGGGCGCTGGTCCAGTACGCAGAGAGGCACGCCTGTGCGTTTGAGGCAAATTGTATCAAGCTTGCTGTGCGGCGAGTCAAGTAGCGAGCTCGCAAGGCGGTGTAGTTTGCCGTGTGTTGCTTTCTCAATGCGCAATAGCCGTCTGTGACCAGTTCAGTGCGGTTCAGTCTCTCAGGGTACAAGATAGTTGATAGCTGGTGCATACACGTCGCAGCGTGCTTTGAGTTGCAGCCAGTACTGAAAATTTGAAACAAGTGTGTGAATGCTTAATATTAAACAATATAAACATACAAAAGTACAATGAAATAAAATATACTCTAGAGTGGGACCTAATCATTGGCGTCAAGCTAGACTATTAGGCACACGGTCACTGAAACCCAAGGTTCAATGGACCAAGAAATGGGTAATAAAAATTAACAATTATCCTAGGCAAACTGGGTCAAAGATGACGGGCAGGAGGACCAATTTTTACAATTGGTCCAATTAACAATTATCCTAAGTGAAGACTGGCTCAAAAATGAACGGCTTGGAGGACCAATTTTTATGACAGAATCCAAGGGCAGGGCAGTGGACTGTGGATGATAGTTGGTATAAATACCTACAAATAAATCTTTGAATTCTGTACATAAAAATACTGATAGCTTGAAGTGTGGTAAGTACGCCAATAAAAGACTAAATGAATCAACAATATAAGATTTAATAATAATAAGATGATAATAGTAGGCAGATGGCCACATACAAAAACAATTGTGTCAAGTATCTTGGGATCAATAAAATAATGATAGGCAGGTGGCCACATACAAACATTGAATCAAATATTTTGAGATCAATAAAATAATAATAGGCAGATGGCCACATACAAAGGCAATTGTAAGTAGGTTAAGTCTTTGAATCCTTAAATAATAATAGGCAGATGGCCACATACAAAGGCAATTGTAGTAGGTTAAGTCTTTGAATCCTTAAATAATAATAGGCAGATGGCCACATACAAAAACAATGAGTCAAATCTTGGGAAAATTACAACATGTGAAATATGTAGAGACTACAAAATTTAAAAGAAATTAGGTCAATGACATTAATGACCATTGAAGTATGACAATAAATGCAAAGGTAGTAATAATGATACCTGAAATGAATATAAATTGAGGGCAATAATGAAAGTTATTACTAAGGTACAATAATAATGATTAAAAATGACAATAAGCTGTAAAAAATGCTCAGCAAATAACATACATAAAAAATATAGTGGCATAGGCCTTCAGTGATTTGAATGTCAAAATAGACTTCGACCTAACAATTAATAGGCGTTACTGGCCTTAAAATATCACTAAGAGCTAAGGGTAGCTAATAAATACAAATGAGGACAGTCCGGGTTGAATATAGGCGACATGGGCCTTCAATGAATTGAATGTCAAGACAGACATCAATTAGAACGAGTAATAGGCGACAGTGGCCTCAGGAAATCACTTGTAAAGCCAAGGGTAGCTGTCAAATCCAGAGAATTAATAGTTGCTACTTTATATAGGCGTCAGTGGCCTCAGAAAATCACTTGTGAAGCCAAGGGTAGCTGTTAATACAAAGAATAATTGCTACAATTGAATACAATTATATAGGCGTCAGTGGCCTCAGAAAATCACTTGTGAAGCCAAGGGTAGCTGTCAAATCCAAAGAATAATTGCTACAATTGAATACAATTATATAGGCGTCAGTGGCCTCAAAAATCACTTGTGAAGTCAAGGGTAACTGTTAAATACAATGAATTAATAGGCGTCGGTGGCCTTAGTGAATTGCATATCAAGATAGACATTAATCAAATAATAAGTAGGCGTCAGTGGCCTTAGTGAATTGAATGTCAAGATAGACATTAATCAAACAACAATGATGCATACGTAAATGAAAATTGAAAAGAACGATTTACATAACCTGAATAAAATTTTGAAGAGGAGATGCGGCCAGGCAGACAGGCAATGACTCCGCAATACCAACAGGAGCAGGACATCAGCAAGCGATGAAGTGATCTGGCCATGTGATGACAAGCATGGAAACGTCCACTACAGCAGGCGAATCCCCCAATGTAAAAGTAGGCTGGAGCGAGTAGAATTCCAAACGAATAATCGATCTTCAAATTGTGGAATTTTTGGCTTGATTTCCAAACGGTAGAGATGATGCACTTGAAAGTTTGAGGTTCACGAGGTGAAGCCAATTGTAGAAAAATGGCAACTGAAGCTTACACGAGGTTGTAATTTTAGACAAAGTTTATCCAATTTTAACAGAGTAATTGAGTGAAGAACTCGATGAATAATTGAATCACACTGAAGAATGGAACAAACGAATTAATTTGAAGAATAATTCACACTTTAAAAACGTTTTGTAGATCAAATGAATAGCGATGAAACGCTCACACGAGGTTGCAATTTTAGACAAAGTTTATCCAATTTTAACAGAGTAATTGAGTGAAGAACTCGATGAATAATTGAATCACACTGAAGAATGGAACAAACGAATTAATTTGAAGAATAATTCACACTTTAAAAACGTTTTGTAAATGACAGAATCCAAGGGCAGGGCAGTGGACTGTGGATTATAGTTGGTATAAATACCTACAAATAAATCTTTGAATTCTGTACATAAAAATACTGATAGCTTGAAGTGTGGTAAGTACGCCAATAAAGACTAAATGAATCAACAATATAAGATTAATAATAATAAAATGATAATAGTAGGCAGATGGCCACATACAAAAACAATTGTATCAAGTATCTTGGGATCAATAAAATAATGATAGGCAGGTGGCCACATACAAACATTGAATCAATATTTTGAGATCAATAAATTAATAATAGGCAGATGGCCACATACAAAGGCAATTGTAAGTAGGTTAAGTCTTTGAATCCTTAAATAATAATAGGCAGATGGCCACATACAAAAACATGAGTCAAATCTTGGGAAAATTACAACATGTGAAATATGTAGAGAACTACAAAATTTAAAGAAATTAGGTCAATGACATTAATGACCATTGAGGTCTGACAATAACTGCAAAGGTATTAATGATATTAAATTATTAATGATATTGGTATTAATGATATTGCAATAAATGCAAAGGTATTAATAATGATACCTGAAATGAATATAATTTGAGGGCAATAATGAAAATTATTACTAAAGTATAATAATAATGATTAAAAATGACAATAAGCTGTAAAAAATGCTCAGCAAATAACATACATAAAAAATATATGTGGCATAGGCCTTCAGTGATTTTAATGTCAAGATAGACTTCGACCAAACAATTAATAGGCGTTACTGGCCTTAAAATATCACTTAAGAGCTAAGGGTAGCTAATAAATACAATGAAGATTATCCAGGTAAATATAGGCGACATGGGCCTTCAATGGATTGAATGTCAAGACAGACATCAATTAGAACGAGTAATAGGCAACAGTGGCCTTCAATGAATCACTTGTAAAGCCAAGGGTAGCTGTCAAATCCAATAAATAAATAGGCGTCGATGGCCTCAGTGAAATGAATGTCAAGATAGACATTAACTAAACAATAGGTAGGCGTTGGTATCCTCAGTGAATCACTTGTAAAGCTGTCAAATCCAATGAATTAATAGTTGCTACTATTGAATACAATTATATAGGCGTCAGTGGCCTCAGAAAATCACTTGTGAAGCCAAGGGTAGCTGTTAAATACAAAGAATAATTGCTACAATTGAATACAATTATATAGGCGTCAGTGGCCTCAATGAGTTGAATGTCAAGATAGACATTAATAAAATAATAAGTAGGCGTCAGTGGCCTCATGAAATCACTTGTGAAGTCAAGGGTAACTGTTAAATACAATGAATTAATAGGCGTCGGTGGCCTTAGTGAATTGCATGTCAAGATAGACATTAATCAAATAATAAGTAGGCATCAGTGGCCTCAATGAGTTGAATGTCAAGATAGACATTAATAAAATAATAAGTAGGCGTCAGTGGCCTCAATGAGTTGAATGTCAAGATAGACATTAATAAACAATAATGATGCATACGTAAATGAAAATTGAAAAGAACGATTTACATAACCTGAATAAAATTTTGAAGAGGAGATGCGGCCAGGCAGACAGGCAACGACTCTGCAATACCAACAGAACAGGACATCAGCAAGCAATGAAGTGATTAGGCCATGCGATGACAAGCATGGAACGTCCATTACAGCAGGCGAATCCCCCAATGAAAAGTAGGCTGGAGCGAGTAGAATTCCAAACGAATAATCCGATCTTCAAATTGTGGAATTTTTGGATTGATTTCCAAACAGTAGAGATGATGCACTTGAAAGTTTGAGGTTCACGAGGTGAAGCCAATTGTAGAAAAATGGCAACTGAAGCTTACATGAGGTTGCAATTTTTAGACAAAGTTTATCCAATTTTAACAGAGTAACTGAGTGAAGAACTCGATGAATAATTGAATCACAACGAGGTTGCAATTTTAGACAAAGTTTATCCAATTTTAACAGAGTAATTGAGTGAAGAACTCGATGAATAATTGAATCACACTGAAGAATGGAACAAACGAATTAATTTGAAGAATAATTCACACTTTAAAAAGGTTTTGTAAGTCCGATGAATTCGGATGAAAGGTTTAGACCGGCGTGAGATGCATACCCGACGACCTCCATGAATAGATAGACAGGAAAAGCTAAAAACGCTAGCAACAAACGAGAAGGCGGAAATGTAGCCGTACGTGAAACGTCCACAAACGTTTGGTGAAAAAGTGGCAAATTACTAAAAGGTAAGATGCCAAAAGACAAGATTAAATTCTAAAAATCGAATAGCACAAATATTAAAATTGCAACGGCAAAAAATCCGACAAAAAAGGTACGAATAGCAGTATAAAAAACCAGCTGATAGAGCAGTGGCAAAAAACCGCGATTGAGACGTCACTGGTCAGCGCAGACGCACAAAAGACCAGTGCGCGACAGACCGACATGATGATGACATGATGTCTACGTAGTAGCGGAACGAATAACAAGTGAAACCGTTCCAATAGATGCTTTGTCAGATTTTACATAAACTGGGCCCCTTGTGTCATACGGGGTATGGCACAATAAGAAAAAGTAAGAAATATGTAAAATCTGGCAAGGAAATTGGAAATTGAAAACTGGGCCCCATGTGAGAACCAGGGGAAAAAACAATGAAACCTAAAATACAACATGAACCATAAGAGCAAGGGGATTAACTAGAATCCTCATCAATGGAAGAGGTGCTAAACTCGAAATAGCACTCTTAAAGGTGCCGGAGGGAGTGAGAACAGTGACAACACTCGAACCTTGTCGTCCTTACCGGGATGAACTTCAGTAATGCGCGCCAGCTTCCAAGTGACTGCGCGGAACCAGGATCCTTCAAGATGACAACCGTACCGACCTTCAAATTTTCATAATTGCTTAACCATTTGCCTTTTTTCTGAAGAGTGGTTAAATATTCACGAGACCACCTATCCCAAGCTCCTGGATAGATGGCAAGTTGATACCAACGTGAACGATGGTCAATGTGTTTGGTGTTAGGCGGCAAGAAGGTTACTGACGTAAGTGGACGTCCAATCAAAAAATGACCTGGAGATAAGTAGGCAAGATCATGTGGATCTTCCGACAAGGGAACAAGAGGGCGCAAATTCAAGATGGCCTCGACCTGAGCAGCAAGAGTACAAGTTTCTTCAAAGTTAAATACCTTGTTGAAAGTGACTACACGGAATATGCGTTTGAAATTTTTTACCGCATTCTCCCAGAGTCCACCGAAGTGCGGAGCCCGAGGGGGAATGAAGTGCCATTGGATGTTGAGTACAGACATAGTGTCATGAATATCTGATTTGAGACGATCAGAGGACAAAAATTCGTGGAGCTCACGTAGCTCATTGTTGGCACCAACGAAAGTTGTGGCGTTGTCCGAAAAAATGGAATGCGGGATGCCACGACGAGCAGAAAAACGAATCAGAGCGGCAATAAATGCCTTGGAAGTAAGTGAGACAGTTTCAATATGAACGGCACGAGTTACCATACACACAAACAGCGACAAGTATGCCTTAGAAAAAGTATGAGATTTGGGGCTGCCTACACGGATGGAAATAGGACCGGCGTAATCCAAACTACAATTATAAAAGGGAAAGTTAGCCTGAACGCGGGCCGCTGGTAAACTACCCATGATTTGCTCAGAGCGAAGAGCCAAAAAGCGAAAACACAATATGCAATGCCGCAATACACTTTTGATGGTGCGACAGGTGGAGGGAAACCAAAATCGTTGTCTTACACTGGCCATGGTGGCCTGCACCCCAGCATGACTTAGACGACGATGGTGAGCAACAATCAATGCACGAGTGAATTTGTGACTGCTGGGCAACAATATTTGATGTTTGTAATCAAATGAAGCATTTGCGTTTTGTAAACGTCCACCAACTCTTAGCAGAGAATCTGAATGAACAAATGGTGACAAGGCTTTAATAGAACTATTAGGCAATAGCTCCTGATTTTGACGCAATGCTTTAAGTTCGGCAGAGAAAGCTTCTTCTTGAATAGATTTGAAGATACAATTTTCAGCTTCTGAAATTTCAGAGATAGTTAATTGACCAAAACGCGGAGTGACTGAATTTTGTTTTTTACAATTATGAATGAACCGTAGAACATACGCCGTTGTACGAACGATTTTGTGATAGGTGGAGCAACTATTGATTATGCCTGAGATAACATCATTATGAGAAGAGGTGGTAGCTAATACCTGAACTGATTGAGGACTGATTTCCTGAACTGATTTCTGAATTGATTTCTCTAACTGATGAGAGACATCATTTGAAGTTAGAAAATTCGACGTGACCCTACGGGGAGCGGCCACAGGTGAAGCGGGGAGGCACAAACGAGGTGCTGCAATAGGACGAATAGCTTTACAAGGACCAAATATGACCCAACCTAGACTGGTTTTCTGAAGAATGGGAGCATTTTGAGCTAGATATAATTTACCAGGTTGAAGAACAGATGCAAATATGCCGGCACCAAGTAACAGATCTACAGGCTTAGGCTGATCAAACAATGGATCCGCTAATTAAGTTCAACAGGTATTGAAATTTTAGAAAGATCGATGTTCACACTAGGAACATTAGCTGATATGCTATCAACTACAATACAATTTTCTTCGACCGACCACGAACGATCAGTAGAAGACAAGCAAACTGAATGAGAAATAGATGATTTGGTCTTATTCTCACCTACACTATGAATCAAAGTGTCAGAATACAAGGTAACAAGTGAAATTTTTCAGCCAACCTAGTTGACATCAAATTACAATCAGAGCAAGAGTCTAAAAGCGCGGTTGCTTTAATAAATTCCCCACTAGAAGATTGAACCAAAACTTCAGCAGTAGGTAACAAGCGACAGTTGATTGCTGTTGCAAACACAGTGACGAAGTAGAGCTCATCGTGACATGAGAGTTCTTCTGAGGCTGTTCAGCATGAGAAACAGCTTGCTTAGTTGTTTCCGCATTCTGAACCATGACGGAATTCAAAACAGCATTCTTACCCTGGAGGGAGCAAAAGATTGAGAATGAATAAGATTTGAAGTTACCTTATCCTTAGAAGTAGGCTGAGTGTCCCGTGATTGAGGATACGACCTGTGAAGAACAGTGTGGTGACTCTTGCCACAAAGTGTACACGATTTGTCCGAACAAACATGATTGGGTGCGAAAGGCTTGAGGCAATTATAACATAACCTTTTGTCACGGACAGCATTCCAACGATCAGTAACCTGTAACTTCAATAATTCATTACAACAATTTGGAAAATGACCAACAGAATTACAAAAACTACAAGGTGACATAGAAGAGGTAGTAACCTGCATCCTAGCTTGAACATTTGATTGACTTTGATTGAACTTCGGCTTGCTATGAGCACCAACCGAGTTGGATGTACTTTGCTGTACATTTCCTTGATGATGGTTAGCTGAGCTTGAAGCAACAGCTTCCATGATTTTGCATTGTGATTCCAAAAAATTCCAGAATTTATCAATGGTGGGAATGTCGTGTATACCAACACTCTTTTCCCATTCTCGAACAGTAGCAGTATCCAACTGCAACAACATTTTGTGCATATACAACAAGTCCTTGATTTGGACTCCAAGTTGAAGCGCTTTGAGCGCGGTAATGTGGGACTTGCAAAAGTCAATGAATGCCTGTAATGATTGCGGACAGTTACACTTTATGGTAGGCGGAGATTCAATTGCCGTGACGTGCCTGGCAGCAATTAATCTCTTGTTGTCATACCTCTCCCTTAAGAGGTTCCATGCAAGCTGAAAACCATTTTCGTCAGCTTC
>NW_024090505.1:0-28716 GCF_014356525.2 Nilaparvata lugens
TCAACTTGAGTCTCTCTGAGGGCACTTTTCCAAGTACACTAAAGATGGCTAAGGTTATACAAATTCCAAAGAAGGGAAACTCTAAGGATGTTCAGAATTATAGATCCATATCACAGTTATCCATTGTTGCAATTCTGTTCGAAAAGTTAATAAAGGTTCGAATGATGTGCTTTTTGAATTCATTTAATTTTTTCTCAAAGAGCCAGTTTGGTTTCAGAGAGGGCTTGTGCACTGAGCTGGCTCTGAGAAAATCCATTTCAGAGATTTCAAACAACATCAACAGAAAGGATATGAAAAGAGTTGCTGGAATGTTCTTGGACATCCGGAAGGCATTCGATACTGTGAATTATGAGATTCTGCTGCGAAAACTGAAGCTGGCTGGCGTGCGTGGCTTGCCCTTGGCGTGGTTCCATTCGTATCTACATGGACGTTCTCAAGCTGTGAAGGTGGACTCCAAAATGAGCTCCTTTCCGAAAATAACCTGTGGAGTTCCCCAGGGATCAGTTTTGGGGCCGATTTTGTTCTTGATTCACATCAATGACCTCTACTCAGGCCCCTTCAAGGGGAAATTCACAGTATTTGCAGATGACACAGCCCTATCCTATGGAGCTGGATCAGATGTTGAGCTATATGGAGACATGTCCCATGATTTAAAACTATTGTCTCTATGGTTCAGTTTCAACAAATTAAGCCTCAATATCGAGAAGACTTAATATCTGAACTTTGGAATATCTTGTTCTTACAGACTTCTCAGCCCCCTGAAATTCCACAGTGTTGGATGTGCTGATGATTATTGTGGATGTGGGGTAATAAAGCAATCTCAGGTAGTCAAATATCTTGGCCTATCGGATGATGATAATATGATGTGGAAGAGTCATATTGATTCTATGAAGAAATATTCTCGATGCCTACTACACAGATTGCATTATTTGAAAAGATTGTGTCCAAGGTTCGTTTTAAGGAATATCTATTTTGCATTGTCTCAATCTCGTCTCTCTTATGGACTGGGTGTGCTGGGGCGGCACACATATGACTCACCTGAAATCACTCATCACCCTTCAGAAGTCTATGATCTGCCTCATTGATGGGGGATGTAAACGTGGGGCCTTCTTCAATGCTTGTCAATAATTGGATGTCATGTCAAAGTAATCACTCAGTTCTTGAGTGGTTCAGTATAATTTTGATGATGGCGCGTTCATCCAAGCTGAAAGACATTACAGTACAAGAGTAATGGAGAGGCTATGCACTCCAAGGCCTTTTTTGACATTTTTCCAAAAATCTTTCCTATTTTTGCAAGGCAGATTTTACAGCAGGTTGCCTCGAGACATCATTGATTCAGCATTCCTGAGGCATCGCTTCAAAATCAATCTTAGGAGGTTTTTGCTTACTCATTGTATTGATGAGATTGAGGGTTGGTATCGGGTGGTTGATTGATTGTTGTCTGGATAATGATGAGTAACTACTTTAATGTATCATTCATTGCTGTTTTTTTCTTTTCCTTGACAAACAGAAATTCTCAGTTTTTATTATTCTTTATTCTTCTTCTTGATAATAATTTCATTTCCTTTTTTTTTGTTATTGGGATTTTAACACTGCATGGGCACTCTTTATAACACTGCATAAAGACTTATCTTAACTCCTGAGCGCGGACGAACATTTTATATTTTTTGCGCTCAGTAAAATTTGTCAAATCATTTTTTAAATTATAAGTATTATTGTATACATTTATATATATTTTCTTATTTATACATTCTTGATAAACTAAGCTCATGTTATATGATTAATTCTATCTCATTTTTTGTTTATTAAGGATTTTACTGATTATATTTTATTTTCTGTGATGTATACTATTTTCTTTGAAATTGTAATTGTTTTGATTGACAAAATAAATTTGAATTTGAAATAAACGAAATTTATTGTCAAAGTACTGTAGAATATTATGAATTATTCATATAAATGAAATTAAACACGTTGTACTACTCATATTAAATTGCTCTTTTCTAATCAGTACTTTTGAAAGTAATTTTCACAAAATAGTAATCAGCTTGTTACTATTTTCAATGTGTTCTATATATATGTCAAAATAATTTAACCTTCATGCTTTTAAAATAAAGGATCTCATCATGATTTGGAGCCTAGGTTTTCATAGATTGATAAAATCTAATTATTTTATTTCATTTTTTAATCTCTTTTGAGCTTATTTCAAACGTTTTTGTTCCACAGAATCCTCAGTTCAGATGTGAACTATGTACTAAATCGTTCTACCGGAAAGACTCGCTGAAAAAGCACTTCAAAGAAAGACATTCTACAGCTACCACATCTTCAGAACCCAGCCAGGCTCAATTCTCGTGCTCTCAATGCGGAAAGAATTTCAAAAGTCAATCAGCTTTAGTCTTTCATCTGCAGACTCACAATGGAGATTTCAAGTAATTGAATAAACTATTTTTTCTTGTTGTTTCAAGTTGAACTATCAAAAGGTTCAACGATTATTCTATTCTACTGCCATTAATATATACTATTTTTCCTCATATATTTCATGAAATTTTTTTTCAATCGTACCCTTTTTTTAATTCTATTTTTATAGAATATAAAATAATAGGATACGTGTTTATTTCATAAAGATTCTTTTAAAAAACTATAGTCACACTTTAACCAATTAAATGATAATAGAAAGTAGCGTACAAAATTATAATATTTTTGTTTTAGCAATACTTTAATGAATGTCTTTATAAAAAGTAAATCACAAAAAATATAGTTACTTCATAGCACGTTTGTTAACTATCCTAAAATAATAAAACAAAACTTTCAATAATAAGTAAAATTACAATGAATAAAGCTACTATGCATTACAATGAAAACATTATTATATCATATTAATATAATACAATCATATAGGCTAGTAATAAAAATAATATTTATAATCATTTCATTTTATTTCTCTCCGTGAAGTTAGTTTTGCTATTATATCTGTTAATGTATCATAAATTAAAAGAGTTGAATAAGGTGCTAAAGATATTTTCACAACCACTTATTTATTGAAATAACGTAAGACTAGTTCCGGTTTATTATTTATCTTATTTAAATGAATAATTGGTTATTATAATATCTGTTTGTATCCAATATCGAATGTGAAAATCAACGACAATATCACCTTCACAACTATACAGAAAGTAATTGATGTTGCAGGTTCCAGTGCGAGAACTGCAACAAATGTTTCGTGCGCAAGTGTCACTTTGAGTCGCACATGCGCTCGCACTCGGAGAGCCGACCCTACAAGTGTTCGACGTGCGGCCGCGGCTTCAAGGAGAAGAAGCACTGGAAGGTGCACCTGAGGCGGGTGCACACCAACGAGATCACCATGCAGTCGCTGCTCGACTCCATCACAAGTGAGGCGGCCCTCTGCACCGACAACACCGACATGATGCACCACCCTGTGCTGCAGGCCAACGACTGTCTCGCCATCTCTCAGTCCTACATCATCAACGCTGGCATCGAGTTGCAACATATGTAGCCAAAATATCAGAGAAGTAGAATAATGAGGAACTAGTTTCTGTTGTTGAACCATTTTCAATCTGTCATGTTGCCTGCATTGCACTTGTCGCAGACTAACGATTTTTTCAACTTCATTGCTATTTCGTAGTCGTACATGATCAACGGTGGTATCGAGATGCACATTTCAAAGGAAAATGAGTAGCCAACATATCAGAGAAGGAAAATAATTACTGTGGATCTTGGTTATAAAGGTCATTTAAGGGACCACACATTTTATGACGCTATATCAGAGTAACACTGTAAAAGAGGTTTCAAAATCTTAATTTAAAACCGAGAAAAATTGAAAACATAATGGAAAGAAACATTGAAGAATAAAATAATATCCGATTCAAAGCCCCAGATACATTATCAGAATCTCTTGAAACATCCAGTTATTTTTGGTTTCATGTACTTTGAGAATTTTTTGCTTGGCCATTTGATTGTGCATGATAAGAGACCACTTTATTCAATAAACTGCTAATCTACAGTACATGGTTCGGCATAGCGCCGTAGTTAAACTACTACATCTACACACAGACATAACAAAAACATCCAAAACTACAATATAATAGTTCAAAATATGTGTATTTATTCAAAACAAACCAAACAACGAATAGAACAGCAACTGCAACTAAAAAATGTCTCAAAGATTCAAAGTTCTTTACTATTACTGATAGGAGAGGATCTGAAAATGAGAGGAGATACTGAATATGTCCGAAAAGTGGATTAAGTCATCAGTGGATTGCAACAGAAAGATTTATGATCAATTTTATAGGAAAAAAAGAAAATTTGTCATTTTTAAAGAAAAAGTCATAATAAACAATTGTCAAGATCGACTTCTTGCACAAAGTTGGAAATAAAATAGAAAGGTGTCAGTTAAACAGATGCGACTGTTTTATTTTGAATTCGAGAAATAGTTAGTCTTGTAGTTATGGAATGCTGATAAGAGTGCTTCACTTTGCTACTAAACACCTTGATTCATGACAGCATTTACAATGAGCGACAATAACAAATCGGTCACCAAAGATGCAGATTTGTTTCACACCATTGAGTTGAAGGATTTTTTCAATTTTTTTTAATTGAAAGGTCGCCCATTATCCCTATCAAGCAAAGATTGCAAGCTAATATTCTTTTGGAAGTCCATAGTAATTGACAAAACTGATTGGTTCTTCTGAGCAAGCCTTCTTAATTCACGTTTACGATCATAAAATGCCTTTATTGATGTGTAAATTCATTTCCAGTTTCAATCTTCTTGATTCAATCCACTTTCATTTCAGTTTTTAATACAGAAACAGAAGCTTTGAATGCATCACAAGCAGAGCATGAGTCCACTCAAGGATAATTAATAGAAATATTGAAGTTCGAGTTGAAATTACTTCTATATAAATCATGAGACACTTTCATTTCTTTATATTCATCGTGGGATTTGAATATATAAACAATTTTTGAAACATTCACATTTTTCTGAAAGTGATTTAGTTTTATTATAGTGATTTGGTCTGGCAATAGCTTTGAATGATTTTATGTTCTGGATAATAGCATTTTTTGTTTCAAATTCTAAGATCATGTTGGTGCTTTATTTTATTTACTACACAATTTTCACATGAAATCACTTGATATAATTATGCTCTAGTGATGTATGAAACGTCAACTTAATATAAATGGAAACAATAGAGAATGAATGGATGATAATACATATTACATGATACATATTAGGATACGTATAGCATTAAGCTTCAGTGGAGATTTTTTCAAAAAATTCCTCAATTTTATATGGGCAAATATTCAAAAGACTATATTTGAGGCTTACTTTAAAACGATCATGGGTAGCACTGTCTTGAATTCTAAGTGGCAAAGCATTGACAATTTTTATCCCCATGTAATATGGGCCTTTCTCAAGTAATGTGATTCTATGATTTGGGTAGATAAGGTCTCTAAAACGTGTACTAATACATGCGTCACCCGTCCCTGACCAAAAAGATTTCTATTCCTGAAAACAAAAAAAGCCAGTTCTAATATATAAATAGTCGGTGCATTAAGAAGGTTGTGTTTCTTAAATTAGGGTCTACAGGAACATCTATTAAGGTGTGTACAAAAATATACGCGCCGCGAACATGAGCAATTCACTTTTAATCAGCTGATGCCAAGCTTTTTATATCTGTATCTTACCGTTTCTGTAAAAATACAGATATAATCAGCTGCTTAAAAGTGAATTGCTCATGTCCGCGGCGCGTCTATCTGTACGCACCTTTAGAAAGACCAAAAACTCTTTTCAAAGCTTTCTTTTGAGATCTGAAAACTGTCTCAAACTCCGTTGTCTTGCCCCAAAAAATGATACCAAATCGGAGGCGGGATACAAAATAGGAATGGTAAACAATTAAAGCTGTCCTGGTGTCAACCACCCTGGAAATCATACCGATAGCAAATGTAGCTCTAATCAGTTTCTTTAAAAGTTCAGAAGAGTGTGTTTTCCACTTCATATCACTATCCAAGCATAAGCCCAAAACAGTTGCAGCATCTACCTGTTCAAGAGAGGTATCCGAGTCCAGCCGCACATTGAAGTTTTATTGAGCAGCTTTAACATGAATGAAAAGGAACTAACCTGGTTTTGCTGGATTTCAAATTCAGACCATTATAGCTGAACCACTTATTTAGTTCCGTCAAACAGTTTTCAGCTTCCCTTACAAAAGAATATGTTCTCTCACTTTTCATGAGTGCAGTTGTACCGTCAGCAAAGAAAGTGAGATCATAGTTCACAAATTTTGAAAAAAAATCGGGGGGGGGGATCATGGAATCGACAAACTTTGAGAATTACCGGGGGTCTCCCCCGGAAAATGTTGGAAAAAACCTCCAATTTGGTGCGATTTCACGCAATTTCTACTTGAAAAATTAGCATTCTAATTAAGTTTTCAGTAGCCTAGTTATTATTTGAAATAATGAAAATAGCATATAGGCCTACGGTGATTTAGATGACATTTATTAGTAATTAAATTTAATAGTTTCAAAGAATAATGATACAGTAGTAGCCCTGTGAGAATGCTAGTATAATAAATAGTAGAAAGCAGCATGATTGACTTACGGTACTTCAAAGTGCGTTTTGCGTTTCCAACACTTTTTCATGCTACAAGAACCTATCCTTCATCTCCTGGAGAATAAAATCCAGAAAAGGAATAAACAATGTCAGTCTATAATATTGTTTTGGGTCAGTTGTTTCAATGTTGTGACGCTTTGTTTGCCTCCCAGCTACTCTAGGCATTGATATTTCCATCACAATTTCTTTTGCGATGTCAGATTCATCCCTAAAATGTTGAATCTCTGTTGTGAAAGCTTCAACATACTTTATTGCATCAGCCAAATCCAATGTTGGTGCTTGCCGCAATTGCAGAGTCCAAATGCAAGATAAAAACTTTGCTCGCTGTTACAACTGCAATCAAAAATTGGCTGTTGTTGAGAGCATTATACAATATGAACGCCTCCCATAAGCATCGTGGGAGTTCTGAATATCTGATAGCGCTCTTAGAATGGGAATGAAAAGTTCTTTAAAACTAACTAAAGCACTCAAATGTTCCACCCATCGTGTTTAGCCGAATTTGAGTAGTCTGTTTCTTCTTGCACTAGGATTTTCTGCAATGAGGATTTCTTTCAACAATTCACTCCTTTTCGGTGATGACCTGAAGAAATTTATCACATATTTTATAGTTGCTAGCGCGTTTCTTATAGCTATTACAGTGCATGAATGTGACAGAACAAGGTTCAAAGCATAACTAGAGCAATGCACATACAATGCTTCAGGATGAGATTCCTTTATTATTGCAGCACGACCTTTGTATTGTCCACTCATTGCCGATGCACCATCATAATGGCTCTAAAATTTCAATGTTCATTCAATATTTTTCACACCGAATCTGTGCCTCTTGGACCTGATGTACTGTTTGAAAGACAAACGTCCTTTGAATAACATGAGAGACTTATCAATGCACAAGTTTTTGAATGGATTGAAAAGAGTTGAAAATCTTGTCTTGAGATGCACAAGGTCCATATCAATTTTATATAATCTTTCACCTCACACTTTTTCTTCATTGTTTCAAAAATTAAGGAGACGTAACAATATGAGATACCGACCTCTGGACATAGTTTTTCCGAAAATCTTTGTACGAGTATGTAGCAGTGGATAATTTGACCAACAGTCATTCAGCTTCTGTTTGCCATTCCGTGAAATAAGTAGTGACCCTCCAATGAATAGGTAGAGCTCGTTGACATTGGTCTCTCCACCCACTTAGTGAGACGTGATTGAGAAGAGATTTCAGTATTTCCACAAATATAATCATAATCTAGACTTTTGTCTCTATTACTTTTTTCTCTCATCAAATCTTCTGAGAAGAAAAGCTTAAAATAATCAATTATTGGGGATTCTAAGTAACATTACGATTGAAGCCGGACTGAACATCACTGAACTCGTGCACCCTGGGAATAAATGACGTATCCGAAGTCCAATGGAAATTTTGTGGTTTTGTTCCTTGTCTCATGGTCTGTGTGTTATTCCTAGTCTCCCTGGTCTGTGTTGAGGAAGTAGCTGTGAAATTTGAATCTTCATCACTGAAATCATCATCATCATCATCATCTAAATGCAATTCATTATCATCAATCTCTGAGCCCGATTCCAAAGTTGTGATTAGTTCTTGAAGCTGTCTCACTTCAACAAACCGAGCTTGTAGGAAGTAATAAATAACCAAAATGCTCTACTACGCAGAGCTTGACAACTGACTGCATAGAAGAACGAAGAAATAATGTGGAAAGTTCTAATTAGTTCCTAATCGTTGTCAATAGAAGAACGAAGATATAATGTGGAAAGTTCTAATTAGTTCCTAATCTTTGTCAATAGATGACATGACTAGTACAAATCAAAACGGATGTGACAGTAAATGTACGAGAACAGCAATGGACTGGTAAAGTGAAAAACGTAAATCTACGTGCGCAGCACACAGTGTGAATTTTTCTCCGATCGTAGATCTACGTGAATAGCAGTTGAAGGGTAAATATTTATTGGTTTATACAATATGATGAAATAAGACATTTGATGTCAATTTTTGTGACTTATTCTTGATGGCTGACCAAAACATTTGGTCTGACATTTAGGGGGGGGGGATAGATAACCCCCCTGGATACGCCACTGAAATCAGATACAGCGGAGGTCCAAGAATGGAGCCCTGAGGTATACCATGTTTCACCGGCATCTAATCCACATGAACTCAATCCTGTTGCTTTCAGTGAAAACATTGGAATAATCAAAATTCATTGGATTCCATATTGAATTCATCATGAATATCTCGACCAGTGTGAGGGATTGGTTGTGTCTCTAGACAAGTGAATAATCACTTGAGTTGGTGACATTGGATTCATCATGAATATCTCAACCAGTGTGAGGGATTGGTTGTGTCTCTAGACAAGTGAATAATCACTTGAGTTGGTGACATTGGATTCATCATGAATATCTCGACCAGTGTGAGAGATTGGTTGGGTCTCTAGACAAGTTAATAATCTTTTGTGTTGGTGACATTGGATTCATCATGAATTTCTCGACCAGTGTTTTGTGAAGAACCAGGATTTGTTGAAACTTGAAAGGCATTTGAATTTGTGAAAGAATGAACATTAACTGAATTAATTGTCAGTGCATTTAGTTGTCCCAAGACTAAGATATCTTCAATAGCCTTTTTGGCAAAAATATTTTCCGAGTATCATACAATTCAAGCCCAGCTATCAGCAAAAACAGTCTCATCTCTCTTTGTTATTTGCCCCACAGATTGTTTCGGTCTTTCAGTAGATCATTCCTCTCTGATAAATCATCTCTCACTGTTTTTTGTTCATTTTATGTGGAATAGTAGGAGAAACAGCAGGTCCCTGTTCAATACATGCTTCCTCTACTTGTGTTTCTTCTTCGTGGACATCAACTGTCGAGACTCCAGAAATCTGAACCTCCTGGTCACGTAAAAATTTCAAAGTCAAAATACCATAACATCGGTACATACTCGTCTTCAGCCCCACGACCAGACCTTAAACTTTTTTCAACTCCCTGCGATAACACGTTTTTATGTTCCCAACTCTTTTGTCACAGTAGTACATTTATGGTGAAACCATCCCAAGCAGCAAAATAATCAGTTTAAATGTAATTTTAAATCACTTTCAAGCACTTTTAAATGATTGTACAATGATTTACAATGCTTTAAGTGGGCAAAATTGTGATTTATAAACTACTTGAAAATCATTTGAAATCACTTTCAAATGATTGAATAAGTTCTTCAGAATCATTTAGAATCATCGATTTATGTACTTTTCAAATCACTTCAAAGCATTTCAAAGTAGATTAAAATCACTTTTCAATTACTCTTAAATCACTCTAAAATGATTTACAATGCTTTAAGTGGGCAAAATTGTGATTTATAAATTACTTGAAAATCATTTGAAATCACTTCAAATGATTGAAAAAAGTTCTTTAGAATCATTGGAATTTATTGAATTATGTACTTTTTAAATCACTCTAAAGCATTTCAAAGTAGATTAAAATCACTTTTCAATTACTCTTAAATCACTCTAAAATGATTTACAATGCTTCAAGTGGGCAAAATTGTGATTTCTTAACTACTTAAATTACTTTAGAAATGATTGAATAAGTTCTTAAGAATCATTCAAAATCATTGACTTATGTACTTTTCAAATCTCTTCAAAGCATTTCAAAGTAGAATACACATACTTCCAAATCATGTTTGAATTACTTTACAATGATCAAAAGTTCTGTGAATGGGCAAAATTTGGATTTTTCAACTACTTGAAAATAATTTTGTATCACTCATATTATTGAAAACGTTCTCAAGAATCTTTCAAAATGTAGGATACTCTAAAAACACTCTAAATAACATTTCATGGTATAATAAAATCACATTCGAATTCATTTCTAATGAATTACAATGCTTTAAGTGGGCAAAATTTCATGTGTAAACCAGTTGAAAACCATTTGAAAAGCACTGTCAATTGATGGAATAAGTCCTTTAGAGTCAGTACCGTATTGTTCATTCCATATATCAGTACCGGTACCATATTATTTGAAAGTCGTTTCCAAGCATTATAAAATAACTACCATATCAGTCTGATTAAGATCAATCTGCATAACTGCAGGATAAACCAATTTCATGATCACCCAAGTCATCCAAAAGCTATGATAATCCACTTTAAATATTATGTGATGGAAAATATATCTTCAATTTTATGTGACAAAAATTATAATCTACTTTCTAGAATAAATGGATTCAGCTGGATGTGAAAAATTACATGACTTCAAAATTAATTAATAAATCCTTTACTTGAACGCATTCACATCTTATACAGTATATTACTGGATTGGAATTAAATTTTCTTAATATAATATTATGATCAGGCTCAAAAAGTGTTTAGACACTGTGCTTGCACTTCATGGCTGAAGCTCCAAAATCCTCTACTGTCTCGTCTTCATCGACTTCAGCATACAGCGAGATGTTTCTTCTTTTCTCCATGTCTGTGAACAAAAATTAAATCAACTTAATTTTAATTTCATCTTTACTGTATAACTTCAGGTACAAAAATTAGTAAAAAACGGAAGCATTTGCATGTAGGCCTACAGCAGATCAAGTTCAACAGATAACAAAATTGGAAGCTTGAGAAACTTAGTTATGTGCATTATCAATCAATCAATAATAATTATTATGAAGAATGTCATCTAAATTTGGAAATAATATGTTTACTTTACTTATCTGTTAGAAATACAAAGTTATTGTCATAAGAGTTCGTCGTATTGAATTATTTCAGTTGCTCTCCTAAAAATGTAATTTTTCACCTCTAGATAAATACCACTAGAATATTTTAATGACGACTCTGTATTTCAAATCAATAGAACAAAAGAATACAATATCAAATCATTAGAAATATCCGATTCGTCAATTTGAATGGGCATTTTTCATGTAAAAATTGGCATTTGTTCTATAAAATTATGACCAAATAATATTTCGTTGACTAAGTCGAATCTTGAGAAATTATGATTTTAGTATAGCCTACTGTTAATTGTTATAGCCTTATGTGTCGATTGAAGTATATCAATAACTACCTATTCAAGATATGAACTTTCATTTTATTTATTACACAAAATTGTTCTTCATTGCCCTCTTTAATAATAATAATACATTTTTATTGCTTCACAAGATACAAAGAAGCAATATAAATTTGAATAAACAAATAGAAAAAGGAAAAATATACCGTATCCAAAATAGTAAAATACGAATACTTGAATAATTATTTTACACAACAAAACAAGTATATTTTGCAAATAAGGTAGGCAACTCCCGAGGTATATAGTATAATTATAATATAGTAGAGGCTTTAAAGCTTGAATAAAAGTTATCTCGGTGAATTCGACCTGATATTAACTATTATTGACTCTATCTATTTATTTGTTTCTCTTGATTAACACGACAAGTATTAGTTTATTCGTTGAAAAATATATTGAGTATCGGTAATATAATATATTACAGGGCATATTATGTAGGCTATAGACTATATGTAATGTGATAAATTACATAATGGTATTTGTAATTAATGGATGTAAAACATCCATGAGTCATTACAGAACGCAACTCCGAATTTAGATAGCATTCACTTGACTATTGCTTGGTAAGCTATATTCCATTCTCATTTACAGAGATACAATTAAATCATAATGAACCATATTAAGACTTTTTTTACCTGCGCGCTCTTCTAAATTTCGGTTGCAGGAGCCAGTTCACAAGAAGTTTTCAGCTTCAACCCTCTGGCTCTCCCCATGATGTGTAATTTCATCCAGTCCTTTTGCTCATACGAGGTTTTGTACAGGATTGTGTTTGGACATTTTTTCTCCACCCTTACACAACATACGTCATGCCAAAGTATTTTTTCCTTCTCTTCATTTATTCAGAAATTTTTCCCCATCTGCTTAGTCAGCAATTTTAAATCAAAAAATTCTGACGTGTCAATTTCTTTCACTTTGAAAGGATTCCCTGTCTTCTTAGACAACTGAATAATTGTAGTCCATTGTGATGGATGGACAATCGGTCCTCTAGTCAGCATCAGCTTTCTCTCTCTTTCAATCAATGAGTGCATATGATCTCCCTCATTCTGGGTATGACCAGCAACCAAGTATTTGTGTGTGATTGAATTATATTTCAATTTCCTTACACAATGTGTGTACAAAGAAAACAGAAATTTATTCTTGTTTTGCCCTACACAATTATCAGAGTAAAACACAATATCTTGTTGAAGACTGCCACTTTCTTCCTTCAGAAAGTTGTAGACACAACTTCCAATTTCATTTGCTCCTCGTCTTCCCAATTCTTCATTCCAGAAGTACGAGTAGCCCTTCTTATGAATAATATTGTAAATAGTAAAGTTGTAGCAAGACAATTTTCTTCTGTAATACAGCATAGAGTTCTCTCCACATGGAACAGGTAGCACAGCTTGTAAATCAAATGTTAGAACAGACTGAATGTTTTTCTCCTCTATATCTCTTTTTTTCACTCCTGGACAACTCTTTTTCCTTTAGGTGTTGTTCATATTGAACTTTAATTTTCTGTTTTTCCTCCTCATTCAAATCTTTTATTTTCTCACATAATACACAAAGGTATTTTTTTGGTTTATGAAAGGAGATATTAAACTCTGTGTTAAATATTGTTTCATAAAGGTAAGGTTTACCATACAACTCACCCTCACTCATTTTTTTCTCTTTTTACATTCTGTACATCGATGCTATTGTAAGGCCTCCATCAATGTATTCTCTTTTGGAATCAGCCCTGCAATAATGAGACTCTATTCGACAAAAAGAGTCTATATGCTCTCGGATTCCTTTTTTTATACTATCATCCACTTTTTTATGGTTGACATGTTTCCCTCTCAAATCCCCTTGAACTATACCCATCTCATCCTTTTTACTCAGTGCTGTATTCACAAATACTGATGCTGATGCTCAAGGTATTCAAGAAGAATGTTTTACAAACACGTGTTCTTGAAGAATTCAAATCAAAATAATAAGCATAATTTTTACCTCTATTACTACCTTCTCTTTGATACCTATACTTGGGTTCAATGACTTCTAAGTGATTGATGACAAAGTTTCTTTGTTGTGTCTGGTCACCTATGTCCCAAAACCTGTCCAAAATCATCTGCCTTTCATCATTATTTATCTTATTTGTGCATCCAATCCTACATTTATCACTACATCCATTTTTCAAAGATTTTTTCTCCACAAAATTACCCCTTGAGTTTTCATAGTCTTTTCCTGATCTTTTCTTTATTTTCATCATATTTTTCTTCCATGTTTCTGGTCTTCTGACTCTCTTCCTCGATTTTCTTTGAAGTACTTCAGAATCTTCAAGTTCTGGATTCTCTTGAAGCACCTCTACAGCTTGATTCTCTTGAAGCATCTCTACAGCTGGATTCTCTTGAAGCACCTCTGCTGCTGAATTCTCTTGAAGCAACTGCCCAGCTGGATTCTCTTGAAGGACCTCTACAGCTGGATTCTCTTGAAGCATCTCTATCATTTTAAAAACAATATTCTAGTTCAGATAATATGTAAATTCAGGTTTTCAATTTTTTAATAATGAAATTTCAATAATAAATGCTATAATTTATAATTCATTATTAAAAACTGTTCTTTTTCTTGTAATTCAAGGATTATGATTCAAAAGGCATTGGGACAAGACAGAAATATGCGAGGCCAACTTCAAAAAGAGTTTTAGATTCCAACTAGGAACTGAATTGAGGGCATTGCAGCAAGAAGGATTCAGCTCCAAATTTCTAGTTTTTGAGATAATCAATAAAAACCTTATGAAAAAAACTAATGAAAAATTTGGAGCTGAATCTTTTTTGCCCCAATTTCAGGTATATCAAGGGTATCTTTGCAATAATAGATGGTTTTCATTGAGAAAAGTTTTTTATTTGCATATACTATAGCACAAAAAAGATATTTCAATAATATAGCCCATTTTAAATATATTCATAATCTAATGAATTTATTGTTCTGGGAAGATACAATTTATTTAATTATAAAGTATTGTTATAGTAAACTGAGGAAAAATAATAAATTTCGAACCAATCGTCAACTTTCTCAAAGTCAACAGTAACTTCATTGTCCAAATGATTATTTTCTTCAGAACTTGTGAAAATTGCATATTGCACTTTAGTTGCATATGAAAGCAGCATAATAATATGACACAAAAAATATATTTCAATAATATAGCCTATTTTAAATATATTGATAATCGAATTAATTATTCTCGGAAGATGAAATTTATTTAATTAAAAAGTATTGTTATAGTAGACTGAGAAGAAAATTTTGAACTAATCATCAACTTCCTCAAAGTAATCAGTGACTTCATTGTCCAAATGATTATTTTCTTCAACAACTTGTAAAAGTTGCATATTGCACTTTAGTTACATATAAAAGTAGCATAATAATATGACACAAAAAAGATAATATTTCAATAATATAGCCTATTTTAAATATATTGATAATCTAATTAATTATTCTGGGAAGATAAAATTTATTTAATTACAAAGTATTGTTAAAGTAAACTGAGAAAAAAGTTTGAACTAATCATCAACTTCCTCGAAGTCATCAGTGACTTCATTGTCCAAATGATTATTTTCTTCCTCAACTTGCAAAAGTTCTTTGTAAAACCAAATCTCATTTTGGGGAACATATTTCTCGGCTAAGCCCATGACATCTTTCAGTTTAGCTGCTTTATTTTTTAATTTACTCGTATAAGCGAAATTTGGTGGAGGCAGTTCTACAATATTGGTTTGTTCTCTAAGATCAAATTTTAAGTAAGTACTGGTTTCCGGGTCCATTGTTTGGGACACCCAAATTTCATTAATATGTGTCAAATCATAGTTAAATATTTTATATTTTGTGACAAGAAATCGATTTTTTTCCTTGCTATATACAGATGTAGATTTCTTGAAATGATTTTTGAAATTACCTACATAATCAAAAATCATGTTTTGTTTTAATGTTACAACCTTAAATTTTTTTGAAGCTCGCTTAATAATATTCTCATATTCAACTGGGTGAAATACTCTTTCAACTTTTTTTAAAGATTTTTTAATAATACCAAAAAACCTGTCACAGTGCATAAATGAATGTCCTGGAACAGGAAAGAAGTGAAAGATTTTTTTGAAACGACCAGATTTTACTAAGGAAAAGAAAAACTGAGCAACTGTTGCATTCTTATTTTGTGCAGCGCAGTTGTCAGAAAAAACATAAAGGTCTGTGACATTTTTATCAATGATGTTATCGAAATAATGCTGCAAGCAGCTAATTGTTTCATTTGGTTTTTTACTACCTGTACTCTCATCAAATAAATAGAAATGGGCTTCTTTAGATTTTGCTGAATGGATACAAAAGTTGTACAGCCAAAGCTGTCTACAGTAGAAAGCATCACCAGATGGTACTTTGGGCAGAGGTAGATTTTTTGGTAATCAAAAATGCTAGTACTCCTACATGATCATATGTTTCTGCAAGGTCAGATTTTTTTTTAGAGTATCATAAAACTTTTGAGCTTTTGAAAGGTGTAATGCTTTCTCATTTTTTAGAGTTTGAATATCATGAGGTAATTTACTAGGATCTTTAAGTTGGTTTTCAAAAATATAACATTTAACACATGTGTCACTCCTAGGGGAACCAAACGTATAATTGAAATTGGATTTTAAGTAACGGAAATGAAAGTCTATTGAAATGATAGCCATCTTTCTCATTAGATATCAATTTATTATACATATCAGTCTCATACTTCTGAAGGTAGAGTCCATGCATCAATTTAGAATTAAGATCTGGTGACAGATAGAAACGTTGGCTATCTCGCCTACTGTAATGTGACACTCGGCGTGGGAAGCTTCTTATATGGTCGTGAACCTGTTGAACAAAATCTTCTGGAATGTGATTTGGTCGATTGAGATGCTTTCCTCTTGTTTCACTTCTAGCAGTAATGTTTGTTTTTTTGCAATATTTTGTACCCTCTTTGTAGAAATTCCATGCACATAAGCAAAAGCTCTCTTGCAAACCTTCCGATGAAAAGTCCCAAATTTTATACTAGGGGAGACCGGGGATAGGTTGGACAATTTTTCTATAAACACTCACAGAAAATTTATTTAGAAGGTAATCGATCTCAAACCTATACCAATTGAAAGCTTAGAATCTCAGCTTGCTATTGAATCAGCAAAAAATTGTTTTCATTTATCCTATAAAAAATTTGAGTTGAAAAAACATCTCGGTGACAATTGTCCAATCTATCCCCATACCCGGGGCTACATTGGACAGAGGGTGGGGATACTTTGAACAGGGAGGGGATACTTTGGACAGGCAGGAAAATATATTGAAATTATTGATGCATGGAACTTTTATTATGAATATTAAATGCAATTACATTCTAAACAAAATTTTCAATCTTTATCAACACTTTGGTCATTGGGAATGTTTCAATAAGACAATATTTTCAATTCAATAAATTTCCAAATTTTCTCAGTTTTCTTTCATTGAAACGGTGGTGTCCTCTCCTTACTGAAATTGGATACAGTTTTCTACACACATCTTGCAAATTGATAATAGAATTATCTTCCATTGTTGGAAAAACAAAACTATTGCTTTTACCTTTACGGCACAAAAAACTAACTCTGTAATCGGATGTTGGTTCAATAAGTTCTGAGATTTTTCCAATAAAATACTTCACAGTTTTTTTTGGGGGGGGGGGAACTTGATGATGACAAAATCTCCCTCCTTAATTCTATGTTCAATGTCAGAGGTATCTTGATCAGATGAAGTATCAGATAAGAAAGGAGAATCTCCTGGTTCTTCACACAAATCATCATTTAAAGAAGAAGACAATGAAGTTAATGGTGTCAAAATTCTTCTCTTGGGAGTTGCATGCGACTTTCTCTTCTCCAGCTCAAGTTTTCAGGTGTGTCCGTAGCAATCATGCAACGACCATTCTTACGACCACGATTTGATTCAACCCTTATTTTCCCTTTAGGAAGTGGCCTTATATCTTCTGGAGTAATCACTTGCAGATCAGTTGACTTGGCGATTACATCAGCAAGTGGAGTTTGAGGAAGAGGTTGTAGATCAGTTGACTTGGAACTTCCACCACCAATTGGAGTTTGAGGAAGAGGTGAACTTGATTCTTCAATTGGGAGAGACTGGGGCTCTTGGGGCTCTGGCATGGGTCGATCTGAGACTGCAGATGGCAAGAAATCTAATTCAGAATAAATGTCTTTGTCGAATGGTGAAATTCCTGCAGCTCTGAAGCCTGATTTTATATTTTCTGGAGTTGCTGCGCGATCCCAGGCTGAAGCACACAATGCTGGCAGTGAATAAATATTGAGAAGTGCATTGGGATTACTATTCATCAATGATTGAACAGCTGAACTGAAAAACTTTTTGAATGGCCCAAACACAGAACGGTCCAATGGCTGCAGCTTGTTTGATGTGTGAGGAGGAAGTGTCAAAATGACAATTCCATTATCTTTACAAAAGCTCAAACCTTCAACACTCAAATGGGATTCATGATTGTCCATGATCAATAACACAGGTTTTTCTTTGGAACATCTAACATTTTCTTTGAAAAATTCCAGTACTTTAATGAAGTTTCCTGATGTCATCCAACCTGATGGGTGTGTTAATCCAAGTGCACCTGGGGGGGCACCAGACATCATACGATTCTCATCAAGGCGCACTCGAGGGAAAATCCATATTGGTGGTAATGCATTTCCATTGGAACAGATTATGGCCACTTGTGTAACAAGCTCTCCCCTTTCACGTGATGTGACTTGCCCCACCTGCTTGCATCCTTTTTTGCCAATGATCTTTTCACTTCGAGGAACTGTAGTCACTCCTGTCTCATCAAGATTAAAAATTTCATTTGGGCGAAAGTTGTATCTCTTTATAACTTCCTCAAGTTTGTTGAAGAAGACTCCTACTGTATGCTTATTGAATGCAGTCATTCTTGCTAGACTTGTTGGTTCTGGTGTCCGCAAAGAGAGATTTGGATTTCTTCTAAGAAAACCAGAAAACCAGTCTTGACCTGCTTCTTTACGTTCATCCCAGGTTTTTGGATACTGTAGATTATTGATTTTTGCATACTCATATGCCAGTTTCCTTGTACTCTTGGGTGTCAGGCCATAGAACATACTGGAACATTGCAATAAGTACTCACCAAGTAATTTCTCTGATGCATCTGTGAATACTCTTGTCTGGTGTTGAAGTGAGATGAGAAGTCCATATTTTCAAATCCAATCTCTTTTGCTTGTTTCACTAGGTATCCCAATCTAGACTTCTTCACTCCACATTGAGCTGCTGCAGAACGCAATGATATCCCTTTCTTGATTACATCCTCAACAGCAGACTTGGTGTCCCCTTCTTCTAAGTGCCGCTCTGTTCTTCTTTTATAAACTCGAACCATCTGTAAAGACAGAAACAATCAAAAGCCTATCAGTGGAATAAGAGAGCAAGTACATTTTTCAAATGTTAGACATATATTATGTTGGGAGAGTTTGATCAAGTAACTTATCAAGTTTGAAATAATATTAACATATTCCCTGAAATATAATAATAATACTCCCAGAATATTCTATTAAGCACAAAAACTGAACAAAAATAGTACCTTTTATCAGTGACTTATTTCATTGAAGAAGTGATTGATAGACTTAATTGAAGGATGATGGTTGGAAATTATAGAAATACCACTCATTGAATTATAATGTTGAATAACAATAATGATTCACAATTAGGAATAATTTGAAAATGAAAGCTTAACATTTATCTATAGAGTGGGGCTACATTGGACAGGCCTGTCCAATGTAGCCCCTAGTGCTCCAAAAATATAAAATCATCCACACCTAACCTCAAAGTAGTTGTATCTGTCCAAGTTAATGCTCATATCTTTCTCAATATATTGTTCAATGTATAGAATGTTTTTCATGAGAATTCTATTGTAAAAACTTCCTTAATCATGAAGATGAAACATCTCAAAATATTATAAGAGAAGGTATGAAATTTTAAAAAGTCACTTACCATGAATCCTGTTAAGTATTATCGCCATTCAACTACTGCCAAGTTGCCAGCTGACAATGATGTGAAGGACTACAGACTGAGCTGACAGGTTTACCAACTTAATCACTATAGCAGAAATTATCAGCATGTCCAATGCTGCCCCGTGTCCAAACTAGCCCCGGTCTCCCCTATACTCATTTGAACAGTTACAAGGATTTCCATCTCCTGACTTTGGCCTACGACGTCGAATAGCTTTTTTAGTTATCAACCCAGCTAAATAAATGTATTGTTTATGTTTTTCACCAAGTCTGTTGAATTGTTTCAACACTTTTTCACGAATTTTCTGATCAACATAATGAAAGCATTGATACTTACATTCACAATTTGATCCAATGACTCGCGGTCCAACAATCTTACCAACACTGTTCATATGACGTTTACCTTTGGCCAGTTTTCTTTGTCTTTTATTTCTTTTCCACTTTTTCACATCAACAGAACGTCGTTTTTCTTAGTTGGTCCAGGCTGATCTTCACTAGAATCTGTAGAATTACTTTCTATAGATTGTTCTTCACTAGAGCTTATACTTTCACTGTCCGTATAATCACTTTCAGAACCCATTTTAGTTTGTAGTTTATTATAACAGAAAGTTAATAATTATTGTATTTGTTCTTGAAACAAACGTAAGAAATAGTAAGCATTAAAGAGTCAACAAGATTGCTGTACAAAACACAGAAAATTGAGGTTAGAAACGCGCCAAACTGATTCAACCAGCTGTTCACAGCCGCTAGTATTTTCAGCACTGCCTCTTGAATATGAATATTCGGTTGGGCCAAAAACGATTCAGCTCCAGGAGCTGGATCTTTTTTCCGCCAACCCAAAGAAGACACCCATGCTATCTCTGTTGTTTTTGAATGGATTTGAATCCTGATTGCACCAATCGATGCAGCTATTTTTTTGGAATCAGAAAATGTCTTAACCTGAAATTGGTCAAAAAGTGGAGCTGGATCCTTTTTGTTGCAAGGCCCTCAATTGTTGATTTTTAGATTCAATTGATCGGGAACTTAAAACTCTTTTTGAAATTGGCCTCGCATATTTATGTCTTGTCCCAATGCCTTTTGAATCATAATCCTTGATTTACAAGAATAAGAACAGTTTTTAATAATAAATAAATGAATAATAATGAGGAGTGCAGTTTCAAAGTGAGTCTTGTCCACTCCAATCGATTCTGAGATATTGAGCAAAAACTATTGTGACATGAATGAATGGACTAATTATTGGATGACTTATAATTTTAGAATTTAGTTTGAAGTGCATAAAATGATTTTCATTAATTAAATCCATTCAAAATGCACTAATTCACGAAATATTTGAAGAATAAAAGTGGACAAGACCCATTTTGATTCTAAACCTTGTACAAGGTTCGGTTTGCTGCGAAAAGAGAGGGACAAGACCCAATTTGAAACAAAAATTGAAAAGGCTCAAAAATGTTTATTAAAATTATTGACTAATAATACACCTTTTATTGCTGACTGAATGAAAAATGAAAAAAAAATATTAAATCATCTAATTTATTGGAAAAAATTAAAAAAGCGTTCTTGGAATATATAAAACAGTCATAAGGAAAAGAAGAGGTCTGGAAGAGACCTGAAAATAGAAATCAATAACTGAGTATAATAATTATAACAAAATTATAGGCTACTGTATATTATAGTAATAAGATGAAAAGAGCAAGCTTACAAAAGCTCAAGTATTTTTTTTCTTTACTAGCCTATTATACAAATGAGTAGTTCAGTATCAAAGACGGACAACTACTGTGAACCAAATTTCACTGAAACATCGGTTTTGTGTTTACAATACTTCTAATAACTTTTCAGACCAGAATTTTTTTTATATTATACTTTACAACTAACATATTGAGATAAATCAATAATAATATCCAAAATGATTTGGAAATAGTGGAACATTAGCTTCAAATTTAGAGTTGTCTGTTTTTTGAAACCAAAACTCCATTTGTCCGACTTTGCAACCAACATCATGCTATTTATCCGCTTTTGAAAGTGAACATTCCAGATTTCAGTTTCAAAAGTGAACAATTCTGATATTACTCATCTAAGTTTTTTCAGTGTAAGATTCAATAAGATATCATGAATATTATAGAAGGGTTACTGATTTACCTCTACTTAAATTTTTTAAAACATTTTTTGATTAAATGGAGAAGATAGACACAAAGAATAATATGAATAACATTTTTTATTGATCTATAAAATTGCTTTTTTATGAATTATACACAACGTAATGACTATTATTTATGGTGTCAATTACAAATACTATCAATTGAATACAAATTAATATTTTTCAAAAACAATAGTAGCCTATAACATTTGGCAGAGGTACAAAAAATTCACAGGCTTGAACAGGAATCTATTACAAAAACTCTGTTCCTTATACATTACAACTACAAACTAAAAACTTTCTTAAGCCTATATAAAAAGTTGTTTGAATAACAGATTGAAATACTGAAAATAACATAAAAACAGGAGAAATTCACAAAGTTGAAACTAAAATTTATAAGCCTTGATATTTTGAAACTCAAGGGACCTCAATAAAAGTTCAATTTAACGAGAGTTCAAAATAGAAAGAGTTCAAATAAACAAGAAAGGTTAGGGAAAAATTCAATTCAACTTATAGATTGTTGGTGAACTTCAAATTATAGAGAGTAGAGGAACAGAAATTCAAATTATAGAATGTTGATAGTCAAGATGGTATCCTAAATCTTCAAATTATTATCAAAGGGACCTAAATACATTGATTTTTTCAAATTATAGACAGTTTTTCAAGGGACCAGACAAAAAATTCAAATTATCAAGATATTCAAATTAACGAGTGTCAAACTAGGACGCTAGCCACCGGGACGCTAGCATATGAGAGGCTAACGGGGCATTAAATCAGATGAGAGCGATTAGACTAGGGATGCTAATATCTCCCATCTGATGTAATGCTTGGGTAGCCACCCAGATGCTAATGTCCCGGTGGCTAGCGTCCTAGTATAATACTAGGCTAATGGGAGAAGTTAGTCTTCTAATTAAATTTGCATTGTAACATCATTCTGATTCATCAAAAATTTCATTGGACTGCAAACACTCACAGTCTTCTTCATTATTGTTCTCAAGTTCACATTCATGGTATGTACCATTAATGATTGGTACATACCAGGAAAGGGACTCATTTGTTTCCCAGTCTTCTCCAAAATGTTTGCTAAGCAGCTTTTTGACATCTTTAACTTTCTCAGCCTTTAGCTGGACTCCAATTGGTATTTGCAATGGATTAACATCATCGAAAGTTTTCCCCACCTTGCAAATGGACCTTTCCCTACCTGTATCAAGGTTGTATCCAATCTCACCTTTTACAATTATTTGTCCAGTCCTAGTTTTTCTAACAGAAATCCTCCTGCATTGAGAAATTTTAAAATGAAGCTGGGCAGCACTTTTCAAACATGATTTCGCCTCATTTTTCCAATCGTAAGGAAACCAGTCTTCAGAAATTAATTTCAAAGTACCATGTAGACGAAACACCTCATGATACTGCTCTTTACAAATTATGGTATTTTTACTTTTCAGATTTCTCTCAATAAGCCCAAATACCCTGTCAGCAGGTAAGAATGAATGACCTGTAATTGGATATATTAATTCTACCTTTTTTACATTTTCAGGAGCGTAGGATGCTAGCCACTTCCCAACCATGCATAATACATTCACATTTTTGTTTTGGCCAGCGCATCCATCAGCCACAAGTCTTATAGTATTGAAGTTAGTCAGATCAACAGATTTAAGCTCATTAAAGACTATACTTGCAACTTCATTTGAGGATGTTTTGCCCTCATGTTCCATCCATGAGTAGACAGAAACATTATTTGGAGACAGAGAGTCTGTAGATAATCCTTTTGTAACAGATAAATTATAACAATTAAGCTGCCGTGAGTAATAAGCCATCTGATCACTGACCTTGGGGAGGACAAGATTTTTCTGGCAGTCAAAGGACATAAGGAACCAATCTTCTGGTTTACTCTTCAAATATTAAAAAAAAAACAATCAAACTTTTTCTTATGCAATTTTAGTTTCAAGATAAGCTCCGCCCTATCCTCATCATTCTTTTCTAATTCAATCCTATTCTTCAATTCTAAGCATGTACTGCATTCATCAACTGATGGAGCAGCAAAACCAACATTGTAATTACAGTTGAATATTTTTGTAAAAAAACTTTTTTCACCTGAAACTCAGCATTCACATTTTCAGAATACATTTTGTACAATTTATTAACATTGAGATCTGAAGGAAGATACACCCTTCTACTGTTACCCCTGGCATAGTGGGATTCACATGCTTTCAAATTGGTAATGAAATTCATCACTGATTCTTTTCTGTCATTGTATAAGGCAGTCTTCCAATCTCCTCCTCTAGTCTCAACTTGAACTTGATTTTTACCATTTTTGAACCTCTGGAACACACCAATTACTCTATGTTTTGTTATATTGAGAACTTTTAAAAATGTCTCTATGCAAACAGTCAAGTTGACACCAGCTTGATTCATTATATGTGAACTGCATACTTCTATTTTTGAGGGGATTCATCTTCCTCGTTTTGGGAATATTGGTCCTGCAGTATTTGAGGATGAATGCGTCCTGCTTACCCTTATCTGGAATACTGTAGAATGATTCATGGAAGTCTTTTATATCTCGCATAGTCAGCAACTGGCACTGCATAGTTGTTCTGTGGTTTCAGTTTGGATATTCAGGTAACCGTTTGGCTGAATATCTGAAAATAATGAGGATTCATTAGTTTATGGAAATAAATTCCATGAAAATCTTCATTTTTTACAGAAATAGAACTTATCATCTTCTATTAATAATTTTAATACTGAGTACATTACATGGGAGTTAGTATTTTAGTGATTCATGTTATTGCTAAGTAGATTTGTCTCAATCAAACAATCAATCTGTCTACTGGATTCATAAAAATTAAAATAGATAATGAATCAAAACAATTGCTTTTCATTGGACTTTATAGCCATAGGTTACACAAAATCGATCAATAATATCAATAAAACAGCTATTTGATAAAACTATTGAGAATCTACAGACATTGACAATTCAGAGGTTAGGGTACTTTGACCAAAGCCATGTGGTCACTTTTGATGTTCATTTATAAAAAAATTTGCCAAATTAACATGTATTTGAATAAAATTTAATAGAAAGAGCATATTTTGATGGTATTTCTATGCTATAAAACAAAAATCCACCATCATAATAGGTTTTACAACTAGATAAAAATAAAAGCATTGTAAATGTAAGGTTATGCCTACCTTTGCTTCTTTTCAATGTTACGTTTCCATTTTTCTGGTTGAGGAATTCGTTTTCTTGTTTGTCCAGGGGGCTGAACAATAATTCCGCTCTCCATTTCAAGAGAAAACACTTTAGACAACAATCAATTATTTGATAAAATAATAATAATTCAAGGGATTATACACTTGGGAACAATCTTGATGCAAACGCAGTGGACGCCATTACTAAATTTCAGTCACTTGATGTATAGCAAGGCCACTCATTGGTCTACTCGTCTACTGTGTAATAGTCCGTTTTTGCAGCCAACTGATTGATAAGTTGTCCGGTTTTGATACTAACTCCTACTTAAAACACTGTAATACGTGTGTTTATGTCCGTTTTTGAAAGAAACTGATGCCACCATCGGAAAGAGCGTCAAAAATACTCATAGATTCAGTTAATATTGGAAATTCGAAAAAAATTGAGTTGTCCGTCTTTGATAGTGAACTACTCAAATATTTCTTTGTCATCCATGGGTTCATCTACTTCTACATCTTCAACCCTACCATTATTATTCTGTGTCAAGGCTTCTTTATAGAAGTCCAAATCCTCTTTATCCACCCAATTCGGCCCAAAATGTTTTTTTTAAGAGCTTCTCAACATCTGCAGCTTTTGCAGGCTTAGGTGGAAGGCCTATTTGAATTAGTTGTGGATTTATTTGACGAGGTGATTTGTTCAGCTGAGTTACAGATCGTGATATTCCTGTGTCACAGTTGTATGATGTTTCCCCTCTCACTAAAATGTTTCCTTTTTTACTTTTACTTAAAATAAATTTTTTTGATGGCACAAATTGAAAATGCCATTTACCTGTCTTCTTCAAAACTTCTGAAACTGAATTTTTCCAATCAAAAAACTGCAAGCCATCTTCTGGTTTTTTTATAGTGGCAAATTCAGAAAATATGTCATGATACTCATCAGGCTGTATTATGACTTCCTTTTTCCTCACAACTTTTTCTATTCTACCAAACACCCTGTCTGGTGGCATGTAGGAGTGACCAGGAGTAGGGAAGTAGACAGTCACAGTTTTAATCTGTTTTGGTGCTTCTACAAGGAGCCATTTGTTCAGCATGCCTATCAATATAGAATTTTTATTTTGGCCGCCACAGCCATCGGCAAACAACCTGACTCCTGAGTGCTCTGGATTAAAGTTTGTGTTTATAAGACGATCATGAACACAAGAAACAATCTCATTTGAGCCCTTACCACTTTGAAGCTCATTCCATGTAAATGTAAATGTGTTTTCTGTGTTTTGTTTTGATTTTGATGAGCCTTCACACATGGTGAAATTGTAAACATAGAACTGCCTACTAAAGTAACACTGTTGATCAGGAACTTTTGGTAGGACCATGTTCTTTTGGCAATCAAAAGAATAAGTGACCTGAGAGTCATTTGGCGATTTTAGAGCTGTGAAAAAAGCTTTTGCTCTCAACTTGTGCAATCTTAGAGCAATCATGTGATCATTTTTTTAGCCACTTTTATCATTTCTCCTAACTCAATGCAGCGTGAACATCTATCAGTAGCTGGACTACAACAACTAACATTATAATCAGTAACAAAAATATTCCTAAAGAAGTTATACTTCACCTTAAGAGCTAAGTCAAGATTTTCCTGGTTATTATACATTCTCCAGAGCTTCCGCACAGTCAAATCACTACTTATGTACTGTCGAACAGATTTCTGCCTAGTGTAGTGAGAATCAGTAGCTTCCAGTTTCTCAATAAAAGATTTTACACTTTGTTTCTTTGGGAAAAACAGAACTGTTTTTCGATCACCACCTCGGTTTTCTTTTGTGATGGATCCTACATCTTTTATTTGGTTCTTGAGGAGTCTTTGTATTCTTGATTTTGTCAAATTTATTATTGATAAAAACGTTTTCTGGCATACCTGAACTTTACCAGTTCCTGATTGTCGAGTGCATGGAATAAACTACTTAGCTGATAGTCCTTTCCTGGCTCCATGATCAGTTCTTGGTCTTGACCGCTTTGGTGTAGCTATTGAGATAAACCTTAAAATAAATGAGTCCTGTTTCTCTTTAATTTCACTTTCAGTCTTTGCAATTTGATAGAATTTATCATGAAATTTTCGAACATCCTGCATAGTGAGTGATCTGCACTCAAACTGATGGGTCCCTCTGTGTATGCAGCTTGGCTTTTTTGGCAAAGTTTTTGAAGAGTGCCTGAAACAAAACAAACACACATAACTTAATAGTACCTATGCATTGTAACTTTTGAAGTCATTATAAATATGGATAGAAACATAGAAATGAATACTAAGAGAGTAGAAAATCATAAACAAACTTACACTATTATTTATATGATGTGCAAGCATTAGATAGGCCTACCATAATATCAATAGTTTACACAAAGATTAAGTTGATACTAGAAAAGAAGAAGATAAGGAAATGTAGACCAATGTCATTGGTTATCATATTAAATCAAAATATCAAATTATCTTGGTTATTTTAGTGAGATATTAAAGCACTGTGTTTTTAATTAAAAACATCAAATTAAAACAGATACATCCATTTTGACTTTTGAAAATCACAAAAATACTTTTGATACGTTGAAATACCGTAGTAGGGTCAAATATGCTGCATTAATTTTTATAGAAACTTTGCATAGCTCCAATAGTATCAGTTTAATTATTTTTGAATTGATGTGACATAATTCCAGAAATTTTACTCCGAACTTGCATTGCTTCTTGAAGTGGCATACTGTACAGTATTGGAGCAAAAGAGCTGAGAAAAGTGCCATGACCATACTGATCGCGATTTTCATTTTCCTTCTTCATATCAAAAGATTTAGTCACCTTTTGGATGTTTATATCAGTTTTCTTAGTAGAAATCATCAAATCCTCTTTTTTCTTTTCAATATTTATTCTACTATAGAATTGTTTTGAATGACTTAGCACGTTTTTTCGTGTAATTACTAATGCTCTACGAGCTACTATTGGCTTAGCAGGTTTCAGTGTAGGTAGGAGACTTGATTCATTATTCACATCTACAGCATTTCGAAATGATGGTGTGGATGGTGGATTTGAATCATTCAAATTCTCACAAATTGAAAATGCATTCTTGGAGGGCATTGATAAAACATTCGACCCATTTATAAATTCACTATCAACTACATTTTTAGTCATTGTGGAAGTTTCTAATGAATGTTTTGAATCATCTTTAGGTGACGGTACTAAAACATTATTTGTTCCACATGTATTCGGTACTGCAACATCTTCAATTGTGTCAACGGCTTCAATAGTGTCTGATGACTCAATCTCTTGTTGGGGGTTGGATGTTTTATAAACGGCAAAAGAAACATCATCTGTTCAAATGTGGGTGATGAATTATCGTTTTCTTCTAATGATGGCTTCTTGCGTTTTGACTGATCTGAAGACATTAGCTGCAATTTGTAATCCTTTACAAATGCATTTTTCATCTCGTTCCACTTCATTAACATATCTTCAACTGCAAAAAATAATTGATGTAACTTAGATTAAGAGAACTAGCTTCTACTTGATAAATACTACTGGAAAATCAAGATTAAATTCTCTGATACATTTAATAAAAAATATATATATGATAAAAATTATAATAGATGATCAGTGTTGAAATCGGCAATATGATTTTAGCTACAAAGTAAGGTTTTATCTACAGCAATAAAAAAAAATACCAAAACAAAACTATAATTTATTATAAATAATGAATAACTAAATATTT
>NW_024090506.1:0-33218 GCF_014356525.2 Nilaparvata lugens
TAATTATTTTTCTACAGTTACGTTGAAAAGTGGCCATTGCTGCACTGATTACAGAACGCAAAGAATCACTTTTCCGCTCTAGTGCGGGAAAAATTTTTCTGCACTCCAGATTTGCAACATGGCAACGCAAAATACTTGGTAGGTTATATGGAGCAACAGTGTAGCAAAATCAAAATGAAGTTGGTAACAGTGACTGCTGTGGCTGCTATAGTGAGCAGAGGTGCAACGAAGCACAACGCGCTAATTATTACATTATATATTATAACCAAGGACAACGAGGACTTTAGGATTTTAGGATTAAGGTTTTTATCAATAATAAAATTACACAGAAAAACATTTGATGCATTTCAGGCAATTTTACCCATAATTACCCACTTTTCATATTCAATGGTAACTGTAGGAAAAACTTAATGTGAAATACGTGCGCAAAGTTCCTCTGCTGCACTCAAGAAACCGAGCCTACGGCTCGGGCGTAAACGTTTCTTTCGGTGCAGCAAACTGACACTTTGCGCACTAGTTGCACAATAGTTATTTGTGCAACTAGTGCGCAAAGTGTCAGTTTGCTGCACCGAAAGAAACGTTTACGCCCGAGCCGTAGGCGAGGGCGGAATGGTTTCTTGAGTGCAGCAGAGGTACTTTGCGCACGTATTTCACATTAAGTTTTTCCTACAGTTACCATTGAATATGAAAAGTGGGTAATTATGGGTAAAATTGCCTGAAATCCATCAAATGTTTTTCTGTGTAATTTTATTATTGATAAAAACCTTAATCCTAAAATCCTAAAGTCCTCGCTGTCCTTGGTTATAATATATAATTAATAATTTGCTCGTTGTGCTTGGTTGCACCTCTGCTCACTATAGCAGCCCAGTAAGTGCAGTTACCAACTTCATTTTGATTTTGCTGCACTGTTGCTCCATATACCTACTAGTATTTTGCGTTGCCATGTTGCAAATCTGGAGTGCAGAAAAATTTTTCCCGCACTAGAGCGGAAAAGTGATTCTTTGCGTTCTGTAATCAGTGCAGCAATGGCCACTTTTCAACGTAACTGTAGGAAAATAACTATTAAAAGGTTATCCCCGATTTTGTAGATTCTAAAAGGCAACGGGCAGTGTAGACCTGATCCAAAAGAGCCAAGATCACAGTCACCTAAGTTATTAGAGATTTTTTTCAATATTAGAATACTTATACCCGGTTGCAGAGTCGTCACATAAAGTTTAAATTAGGCATTAAACTTATTTATGAAGCCATAACTCCAGTTTTCGTTGCACGGATGTCAAAGTAAACTATAGCTCTCATAAAACTAAAAACGTCTAATTAGACACATGATTTCGTTGCACAGTCGTTAAAAAGAGCTTATTTATGTCTCCAATAGCTAAAAACGGTCAGTTAAGTTATGGGCCCGAAGTCGTGCTGTTAAATCCAATATCTACTCCCGCCAGATGCATTTTAGAGTTGTGATAGGTAGCTTGTTTTAAAAGAAAAATCATCTGTATATAAGTAAATTATTTTTCTACAGTTACGTTGAAAAGTGGCCATTGCTGCACTGATTACAGAACGCAAAGAATCACTTTTCCGCTCTAGTGCGGGAAAAATTTTTCTGCACTCCAGATTTGCAACATGGCAACGCAAAATACTTGGTAGGTTATATGGAGCAACAGTGTAGCAAAATCAAAATGAAGTTGGTAACAGTGACTGCTGTGGCTGCTATAGTGAGCAGAGGTGCAACGAAGCACAACGCGCTAATTATTACATTATATATTATAACCAAGGACAACGAGGACTTTAGGATTTTAGGATTAAGGTTTTTATCAATAATAAAATTACACAGAAAAACATTTGATGCATTTCAGGCAATTTTACCCATAATTACCCACTTTTCATATTCAATGGTAACTGTAGGAAAAACTTAATGTGAAATACGTGCGCAAAGTTCCTCTGCTGCACTCAAGAAACCGAGCCTACGGCTCGGGCGTAAACGTTTCTTTCGGTGCAGCAAACTGACACTTTGCGCACTAGTTGCACAATAGTTATTTGTGCAACTAGTGCGCAAAGTGTCAGTTTGCTGCACCGAAAGAAACGTTTACGCCCGAGCCGTAGGCGAGGGCGGAATGGTTTCTTGAGTGCAGCAGAGGTACTTTGCGCACGTATTTCACATTAAGTTTTTCCTACAGTTACCATTGAATATGAAAAGTGGGTAATTATGGGTAAAATTGCCTGAAATCCATCAAATGTTTTTCTGTGTAATTTTATTTTGATAAAAACCTTAATCCTAAAATCCTAAAGTCCTCGCTGTCCTTGGTTATAATATATAATTAATAATTTGCTCGTTGTGCTTGGTTGCACCTCTGCTCACTATAGCAGCCCAGTAAGTGCAGTTACCAACTTCATTTTGATTTTGCTGCACTGTTGCTCCATATAACCTACTAAGTATTTTGCGTTGCCATGTTGCAAATCTGGAGTGCAGAAAAATTTTTCCCGCACTAGAGCGGAAAAGTGATTCTTTGCGTTCTGTAATCAGTGCAGCAATGGCCACTTTTCAACGTAACTGTAGGAAAATAACTATTAAAAGGTTATCCCCGATTTTGTAGATTCTAAAAGGCAACGGGCAGTGTAGACCTGATCCAAAAGAGCCAAGATCACAGTCACCTAAGTTATTAGAGATTTTTTTCAATATTAGAATACTTATACCCGGTTGCAGAGTCGTCACATAAAGTTTAAATTAGGCATTAAACTTATTTATGAAGCCATAACTCCAGTTTTCGTTGCACGGATGTCAAGTAAACTATAGCTCTCTAAACTAAAAACGTCTAATTAGACACATGATTTCGTTGCACAGTCGTTAAAAAGAGCTTATTTATGTCTCCAATAGCTAAAAACGGTCAGTTAAGTTATGGGCCCGAAGTCGTGCTGTTAAATCCAATATCTACTCCCGCCAGATGCATTTTAGAGTTGTGATAGGTAGCTTGTTTTAAAAGAAAAATCATCTGTATATAAGTAAATTATTTTTTGTCTTCCTAGTTTTTTCAAGTTGTTTATAACCTCCAAATCGCTAAATATGGTGAGAAATCTTGCCAAACGCCAAGAGTCGACATATTGGTTATCAATTTTATTTGAGGTCTTTTAAGTCTGTTCACAGTGATGTCGATCGAAACTTTCCCAGATGCCAAGACATTGATTGGATAGAAGCATGTACGGAAAAAAGTGAATAGAGCTGCAGTGTGACTTATGTGTGATGCTAATTCAAGATATAACTAAATGGGCTTTGGTAAACGACCAACCAAAACAACCATTTATGTCAGTCATTTTAAACTATGTCTCACATAGCTATGATTGATTTTATGTAACGACTCTGCAACCGGGCATAAGGGCCGGTTTCCAACCTTGGGATTTAGCTAAGTTCTAGACTTTGAACAGCTGGAGTCAGAAAATTCTGACTTTCCGAAACTGGGCGTAGTCGCAGTTTTTATTACAATCTTCATCTTCTCATTTCTATAATTGGAAACGAAAATAACATTCCTAAATAATTCAAAATAGCTGAAACTTTACACTATTTTCTCTTTATTTTATTTTGTGTTCTAGTTTTTCGAAATTTAATTTAAATGTGACTACGACTACGCCACGTTCCGGAAAGCCAATTTTCTTACTCCAGCTGTTTGAAGTCTAGAACTTGGATAAATCCCGAGGACGGAAACCGGCCCTAAACAATGCAACACTTAAGAATTCATAATAAAGACATGTTGATTACATGAAGCATTTGAACTACGATTATTTACAGAGTACTGATATAATAGATTGATTACTGTAACACTTCTTACTTAATACTTATCTAACAGTAATATATTTTTTTATTTATTTTATTTGCAGTTTTATTACTGTAACAATACTTTTTTTTATTTATTAGTCATTTATTCCTTGAAAAAGCATTACAATAATTCACAATTTAGAAATATAACAACAAAATGAATCAATAGGAAATACAAATAAACATAAGGAACTACTTCCCCAAAAGAGCAAGCTCGAGCTTGGGGGAAGGAGCAGCCGTACTTTGACTACTTACTTATTATTAATTAACATTACAGTATATACATTAACAACTAAAATCAAATCCTTTCAATAAACAAGATAAATCAGTGATGCTATAATAGATCAATATATTTACATACAATATGTGTTAGAATGCAACAAAATTTGTAAATTATAATAATGACCTGATATTGCCTAGCCCAGTGTATAACATGATATAAGATGTGGTACAAAATGAAATCTATTCAATTGGAATAATTACTATACTAATGTAATCCAGAAATTCTCGGCACTATCCCAGCCATGAGAGCTAACCAGATACTTTTTCAAATGTAGTCCAAAGTTTTTTTGGGCGAGTAAACCTCTCAAAATTACTTGGAAGAATATTAAAAAATAATGGAGATAAATATATGAAGCTACGCTGACCAGCAGCAGTCAATAATCTAGGAACAGTAACCAGACCTGACTCCTCCCGTCTTGTAATAGACTTACTTTATACTTATCAAACAGTAATAATTGTTTCTAATATTTATTTGTATATCTAGAGTGAAAAGTGCTGTTTTTTCTCCCTGAGGGAAAAGTTTGAAGCCCGAGGCGAAGCCGAGGGCAACAATTTTCCTGAGGGAGAAAAAACATTTTTCACTCGTGATATAGCCTACACAACATTTTTTCCTCCACCTACATTTTTATAAAAAATAAAATAAAATAATTTTTAAAAACGTACGTGATCAAACAATTTGTTAACCTACAACATAATCTAAAAAGTAAATAGAAACAGCTGGCTTGTAATCACAGTTCTCTGCCGACAGCGCTATCTGTCGGCAAAAGTTGTAACAACAATGGCCGCCACAACTACAGCTATGATGAAGTTCCCGTTTCAAATTTGATTAGTTGATAAGGAATATTCGTTGGCTGATATTTTGAATAGCATGGAATATGAAAAAAATATTCATACATTTTTTTAGTGATATGAAGTTTGTAATAATTTTAGCATACAAACATATATTTCATATGTTGATCCTGGTTGAGGTATTGAATTTAGTCGGCTCAATGACTGACTACTCTATATGCTTCCTCATCTGAGCTTAGACCTTCCTAGCTATTACAATCTTAGACCAGTTATAGAATAGACACGGCCTATTGTATATTCATACTGAAAGTCGATGAAGCCAACATCTACTGCCATATCTCCAAATCGTGACGTCAGCATCAGATAGAAAACTTTTCTGTAGAGTTTGTTTACATTGTTTTCCATAGCAGATTGTGTCTATTTCAGCGGGAGCGCAGCTGGAGTTTACCATTTTAATGAATAATAATTTACATCCTTCTGAAATAGACACAATCTGAAAGTTTTCTATCCGATGATGACGTCACGATTTGGAGATATGGCAGTAGATGTTGGCTTCAGAGGCTAGACTTCCCAGCTTGTCTATTCTATAACTGGTCTAAGATTACAATGTAAGTTTTTAAAATAGAGATGCTTCCCATGTTATTTAAATGTAGTCACTTTTCCTCCCTAGGGAGTTTTTCTGTTTTTTCACTACCGAGAGCGAAAAAGTGACACTTTGGTATTATGTTTCAGGGAGTAAAGTAGGCTCTTTAGACAGTAGGTGGAGGAAAAGATTTGTTTCTCACAGTCACGTACTAAACATTTTTCTTGTACGAATAAAGACTAAACAATGCCATAATTGTTTATAAAGTATTCCTCTTTGATTTGTAGATTCAAAATGGCGGCGGGCAGTGTAGACCTGACCGAAGAGGACGCAGCCGACCTGCAGTTTCCCAAGGAGTTTGAGAACGCAGAGACGCTGCTGATCAGTGAGGTTCATATGCTGATTGTGCATCGCAAGCAACAGAACGAGAGTGCCGAGGAGGAGCAGGGCTTCTCCAACGTCTTCCAGAAAACCGACACCTATACGGAACGATTCCGCAAGTTCAAAAATAAGGTACCAACATTTGTGGATTGTCTTTTAAATTGTTTCCTGTATCAATTTCTAATAATAGAACTCACTAGTCTCAGGAAGATGTGGGCGTTAACTTCCAAATACCTCATTAATGAAAAAGAGTTTTCGCCGCACTGCACAGAAAGCAGCTGTTTTCCAGTCCCTACGTAGATCTGAAAGACATTATTTGCAGACGACTCTCGTCTGACGTCAGAACAGGTTTCTTTCCGGCCTAGGCCGGAAAGAGTACCCTTTCCAGCCGCTAACATGGAACTAAGAAAGGTGATAAAAAAAACAGCTGATCAAAAAACTTTTCATTATTTGTGTTCATTATTCAATAAATATCCCTCCAGTGAAGCTCCTTGGCTTCACTCTCGACCGTAAGCTTTCCTGGGGCGGGCACATTCAGGTAGTCTGTGGCAGGTTGAGCAGGGTGCTGTTTCTGCTCAGGAGCCTGAGAAGATGTGTACCAGAGGCCCATCTCCGCATGTGTTACTTTGCCTTCTTTCAGAGTGTGATGGCCTATGGCATCACCTTGTGGGGCGGTGCCTCTGAGGTAAAAGATGTACTGCTGGTGCAGAAGAAGGCCATCCGGATTCTTTGTGGGGCAGAATTTTTAGCGCATTGTAAGCCTCTTTTTGTGAGTGAAAAGATTCTCACTGTATTCAATTTTTACATTTACAGGTCAGCTATAAAGGCATTCCACAGTGTCTGTACTTTGCCTGCCAGGGGTGATGTGCATGATCATGGCACCAGAGGCAGGCTGAGGCTGGACCTGCCATATTGTAGATTGGGGAGGACCCAGAGCAGCCTCATCAACCAGCCAGCTAAAATTTTGAACAAGCTGCCAGTTTCAGCCAGGACTCTGCCAGAGACAGTCTTGAAGAGGAGACTGAGGGCTTTCCTTCTATTCTATGAGGGAGTTCTATGATTGTGACCCTCAGACTGTAAGTAGATACTTCTTGCATTAGTCTTGCTGCCTCTTCTGCTTGCTGCTTTTTGTGTTTAATGTGTATTTTTGTTCTTGACCTGTCTTATGACAGTTTTTATGTTGTTGACTTGTTCACTTGTGGCCATACTTATGACCACGCCATGAACAGAAACTCATTATTATTATTATTAATAAAACATTTATAATAATATCATCTTATTGTCATTTGAAAGAATAAAAAAGTATAAACTCAACCTCCCACATAATTGAACATAATCTTTTAGGTTATTTAGACAAATCAGAATAAAAAATAAAAATACTTGGACAATTTCCTGATATTCAGATTACCTCAGATTTGCTAGAGCTATCACCTTCCACTTCTGCTTTCGGAAGTGCTTAGTAAACCATTATTCTCATATATATATATATATATATATATATATATATATATATATATAATATATATATATATATATATATATATATATATTGTTTATTTTTCTGTGTGGCGAAAAATAGCGTTCGCACCTAGGGCAAAAATGTTTTTCCGGCCCTCAATCTTTTCTAGTCCTCGGCCTACGGCCTCGGACTTGGAAACTGATTTCGAGCCAGAAAAGTCTCATGGGCTTTGTGGTTGGGTGTGTTGGAGAAGAGAAAAAAGAGAGGAAGATACCTAGCCAACTATGTTTTCCCATGTAATAGGCAGGCAAAGAAGAGAAGAGAAGTAATGAGGGAAAAGGTAAGGGAGAAATGGGGGGAAGGAAGAAAACAGAGGAATAGGTACTCAAAATAAAGGTAAGCGTGTCCATTGAAAAATGAAAAAACAATGCTGGAGCAGGAATCTCGAGTCATATATCTAAATGGAAGAAGAATATTTATAAATTAGGCACATTGTTGACCGAACGAAGTGAGGTCTAAGATTCAAGTCGACGGTTTGGCATTACTCTTAATGTAATGTTTAGAGTAAACATTACTCTTAATGTTTAAATGTTTATATATTTATATGTTGCGCATTTACGGCGAAACGCGGTAATAGATTTTCATGAAATTTGACAGGTATGTTCCTTTTTAAATTGCGCGTCGACGTTTTTGGAAGGTTTTTGGAAATTTTGCATTTCAAGGATAATATAAAAAGAAAAAGGAGCCTCCTTCATACGCCAATATTAGAGTAAAAATCAGACTATTGAATTATTCATCATAAATCAGCTGACAAGTGATTACATAGATGTGTGGAGAAGCCAGTCTATTACTGTATTTGTATAAGGTCTATAGTTTCAATCAAAGACATTAAAGAGGTATGCATCTTTAAGCTGGGTTTACACCAAAGTTATTAACAAAATGGTTATAACTTGATCCTTATAGATTCTATTAGATTGAACGGAAGTTGACAAACACATATGTTCATCATGTGTATGATAAGTTATGTTCAATCTAATATAATCTAAAAGGATTGAGTTATTAACATTTTTTTAATAAATTTGGTCTAATCGCAGCTTTAAGGTCTTTGGTTTCAATATTTTGTTTTGCGGTCATGGTATTATTATGCGTGCCCATCAGTATCAATATTCTCACATTCGAAAAACGAATTAATAGGTGAATAAAAATAAACAAATGAACTAAATAATGCTGGAGAAATAATATTTTCGATTCTAAAAAAATAATTTTCATCAGATAGAAAGATAATCACGGAACTGGATGAATTATATCATATGGAATACAAATTCAAACGTGAACTGAGTTTGTTAACATTTGAAACAGTTCACATCTGGTACTTGTGGATGAGAATACTGCGTGAGGTCTACTGTTCACAGAACTACTAATATTAATTATCTCGGTTAAATTTTGTTCTCTTACCTTATATTTTATTGATGTTAGGGTTCTTCCAATAGCTTATTTCAAATTTATTTCTATGACGATGTTCAACTGTTATCTATCTTGACACACAAGGCGTTTATTTAGACTAGTTTGCACGACAGGTCAGGAATCTCTGCGATTGGGTGATTGGGATGGAGTGTCGAGACCTGTCATGCTATCTGAAAAAACGCCTCGTATGTTTCGACCCTTAAGATGCGATGACTCTAAGATTCTAGCTGCTCTACGGCTGTATTAGGGCATAGCCACACGAGCGTATTTACAGAATAAGATGCTCTCAGATTGGTTAATTGGGTTGACGTATCGAGGCATGTCGAAAACACCTCGGCCCTTGAGGTGCATCTCCTTAGCAATGACTGCGATCCTAGTCGCTTGATGGCTGTATTAGGGCCATCCACACGAGGCGTATTTTCAGTTTGGTACGACATGACCGGAAGCTCTCCGGCTGGCTGGACTGGAAGCTCACAAGATACGCTTAACCAATCAGCCAATCGGAGAGCTTCCTGTCCTTTCAAGCCGACTGAAAAAACGACTCGTGTGGCTTGGCCCTTGAAGGCTGTAGTCTATTCCTCTTTAGTCTATAAGTATATTGATATAGAAATCTACAGCAAACAATAGCAGCCGTGTGGTTAGAATCGTAGATTCGTCTCTAAGGAATATTGCTCTTTTAGTAGCTTGGTAAATAATTTATAAATTAGTAAACCTATAGGCCTAAACTGGACTGCAATGTCTTCCAGAAGTACGACACCTACACTGAACGATTCCGCGAATCCAAAGATAAGGTACAGTACTAACAAGGACAGGGGCGCGACAGTCGAGGCCTGTACAAAAATTGAAGAGTTCTCTACTGTTGCCTGACGCAGGCGACATTTGAGGCCTCTACGGTCGCAGGTCTCAACTGTCGGGGCTGTTCAAAAATTAAAGAGGCCTCAACTGTCGCCTGACACAGGCGACATTTGAGGCCTCTTTTTCAGGAGTTCACTACGGTCGCAGGTCTCGACTGTCGGGCCTGTACAAAAGTTGAAGAGGCCTCAACTGTTGCTTAACGAAGGCGACATTTGAGGCCTCTTTTTCAGGAGTTCTCTACCGTCGCTGGCCTCAAATGTCGCAGGTCTCTGTCGTCGCTGGCCTCGACTGTCGCAGGACATCGACTGTCGTTTGGCATCGACCCGTAATATCATAGATAAAAGATCGCATAAGAAGATATCCCATGGTATAGGGCGTTTATGTTGCAAATTTCACTGTTAACTGAAGCCGATAGTCCTAGTAGTTGTTTTGGTGAAGCTGATAGTCTCTCATAATGTGCCGTTCAATACACTCACCTCGACAAAACAGTTATAATAGTCCGTAGTCGACAGTTATCGCCTTGAGTTGACAAAAAATCTTCTCATCATTTCTCTATGGTAATATTGTCTAGATATTGTATTGTAGGCTAGATAGACAGGTTTTCTCACGTGAATTGTATATGAGAGTCATCACCCTTTTTTATAAAAAGTTTATTCAAATTGTAATAATTGTGAGAGAAACAAAATTTATTGTTGATTTTATTTTGAAGGAAACGATAGCGGCCGTTCGGAACCTGCTGACCCAGAAGAAGTTGCACAAATTCGAGCTGGCGTCGATCGCGAATCTGTGTCCAGAGACCCCCGAGGAGGCCAAGGCTCTCATTCCCAGTCTGGAGGGCCGATTCGAGGATGAGGAACTCAGGCAGATATTGGAGGATATCCAGACCAAGAGGAGTCTCCAGTATTGAGGAGCTACAGTGCTCCCGAGGTAATATAGCCTTATTTAGATTATTCCTGTGATCAACTTACCTTATTACAGTATTTGGCACCGGCTCACGGGCAGTATTCTCTATTGTTATTACCTATTGTAATAGGTAATATTAATAGAAAGAATTTTTCTATGATGTCAGCTCATGAATCTTTTATAGATAAATAGTGATATGCTACGCATTCAATGTGATCACACCCTTAGTCTGTACGCAGCTCTACATTTATAGTGAGGTCCACGTTATAATGGCAGTTTACAATTGACAATACTGTTGCTGTCCTTTTCTATCATACAACAAAACAAATAGCGCTATCTCTCTCTCGCTTTGCAATGTTGTCCGTTTTCCAGAATATTTTATTTTTACTTTTGACGGTGACTGTACAAAAGTTGACAAACAATTCTCAGCCGCCATTGTTTTTCTTCATTCTATCAAAATATTTGAGTACACAAGTCGTATAATTGATTTAAAATGTATTTTTGAAACAATGAAATAATTTTTAGACATTACCGTATGAGAAACACAAATTAAAATACCTGAAATGACATTTTAAAAGTTGATACTAACCATCGTAGACTTCATCCATGCTTCAGTTAGCCTATACGCATAGGTTAGACCTCGTACCGGTATAAATAATATTGAAAGGTTATTTCAGAATTATTTCCATTGAAATTACTTATTTAAAATAGGATTTCTATTTTTCTGTTATTTAAAAAGAAATTGGAATCGAATACTTACTAAATAACCTATTTTCTGTTGTTTTGAAATTCAGATTGTTGTATCACAGCATTTTACTTTCCTTGCCCTATTACCATAGGTAAGGAAAGTATTGCTTTCCAAAAAAAATTAAGGTACCCCAATTTCAAGTTTTCTATACGTTTCAAGGTCCCCTGAGTCCAAAAACATGATTTTTAGGTATTGGTCTGTGTGTGTGTGTGTGTGTGTGTGTGTGTGTGTATGTGTGTGTGTGTGTGTGTATGTCTGTGAACACGATAACTCCATTCCTAATTAACCGATTGACTTGAAATTTTAAACTTAAGGTCCTTATACCATGAGGACCCGACAATAAGAACTTCAATAAAATTCAATCCAAGATGGCGGAAAAAATGGCGGATAATTACTAAAAAACCATGTTTTTCACGTTTTTCTCGAAAATGGCTCTAACGATTTTCTTCAAATTTATACCATGGATAGCTATTTATAAGCCCTATCAACTGACATGAGTCTCATTTCTGGGAAAATTTCAGGAGCTCCGTAATATTATTGAGAAAAATGACGGATAATCACTAAAAAACCATGTTTTTCACGGTTTTCTCGAAAACGGCTCCAACGATTCTCTTCAAATTTATACCATGGATAGCTATTTATAAGCCCTATCAGCTGACATGAGTCTTATTTCTGGAAAAATTCCAGGAGCTCCGTAATATTATTGAGAAAAATGGCGGATAATCACTAAAAAACCATGTTTTTCATGGTTTTCTCGAAAATGACTTGACCGATTTTTTTCAAATTCATACCCTGTATAGTTATTTATCGGCTTTATTAACTGGAATGAGTCTCCTTTCTGAGAAACTAATGAGGGATCCTCCCCATCCTTGAGAAATGGACTTTGTAGCCTCTTTCTCGTGCATGAGGTAGGTAGGTAGAGCAGTTCATAAAAAGAACACATCGAGATATTTCATCTGTAGAACAGCTGTTTTGACGACTTTTAAAAAATATCGAATTTCACAATTTACACAGAGGAAAAAGTACTCTGAAAACAACTATACACATAACTTATACAGAAGTCTGATCGTAGTTTCAAATATGTTGCCGCCAATCGTCATTATGTTATTCTCGTTTAAGAATGAGGCTTATAGTTAGTTCAATGAGCAAGGAAAGTTGTGTGAGTGTACCACACCAGATTTTTAAATTAGCCGCCATTTCAGGTTTGTATAAAAATAAAAATCTGATCTCAGTTATGAAAGCATATTTTCGAATCAAATTATGAAAAAATATATTTTCCTGATTAATTTGACATTTAATTGATTATTTTATCAAGGAAATGATAATTATTATTAGATTAAATTTAATGGGATGAATTGAGTAACAGCTGTGTAGAGTCAGTGGCAAAATGGAGAGACTTGGCAACGTTTTTCTTCTATCTTTCTTCACTGCCATTATAACGTGGACCTCACTATAGACATTTCAAAACTTCGATAAATATTAAATTAACTGAACAATCAGTAATCTACTGATTGTTTCGGCAGGAATTTTACTGCTTAGTTTTATTTCGTCGAAATGCACTACATACTCAAGCAATGCTTGGTAAAGGTGTGTACAGATTAACGCGTCGCGAACACAAGCAATTCACCATTCAGCAGGTAATTATATCTGTATTTGTACAGAAACGGTAAAAGATACAGATATAAAAAGCTTGGCATCAGCTGATAAAACGTGAATTGCTCGTGTTCGCGGCGCGTAAATCTGTACGCACCTTAAGGTAACCGCCCACTGGAACCGTATTCAACCGATCCGTTCGGCCGTTGGATCGGACGAATCTGCCGGCCGTTAATCAGGCCGAACACGGTCGTCCATAGGAACCATTTACGTCAGTCTAGTTCAGTAGTCGGCTGAACTATTGAATAAATATTGAACCAACTACTATCATAGCCACCAAAAATTTTCATAAACAATGATTATATTGAGATTTTGAAAATTGAATAAACAAATATTCACTAAATATTTTTTGGACTCAAAATAGTGTGTGAATTTTAATTTATTTGTAAAATAGCATAATATTATATTCTAGAATATTTATAATAAGTTTTTTATTTTGTTTTTATGAGCAATGAAGATGTTTAAAAAAAAATTAAAGTTATCATTTACATAACCTCTAGATTGTGTATTCCAAATTAAGGTTTAAAACAGATTTGGGCGAATGCCTGTTGTTTTTACCGGCATTGTATCTATTGTCTGTGAATAAATGAATGAATAAATTAGTTATTCATTATCAAGCAATCTTTGTTCACAGATTCCTTTGAACATCACGACGATGATATCTTTTGTCTCGCATATCCCACAATGGAACATGCTCTTGAACCAAACTTATCAACTTTTCATTGTCCATAGTTGAAACTTTATAAAACAGAACAACTTCAAAGAACAAACAAGACTGTGAAACAATTTTAGGTTAGGAACACTTTGTTGTCTCAGCTTGACTAGTTAGTTCGGCCGGATGGAGCCGGAAAATCCCATTCAATTCGGATCAAAAACTTGATCGGCCGGAGACGGCCGTGCACGGCCCTGTACTTGTTGCAATTGACGAGCATCTATTCCTTTCTTTGTTAGGAGATCGTTCGGTCGCGTTCGGTAGTTTTCGGCCGATGCTAGTTCGGACGAAAACGGCTCTAGTGGACGGCCCACCTAAAGATGCGTACAGATTTACGCGCCGCGAACACGAGCAATTCACTTTTCATCAGCTGATTATAATTATATGTGTCTGTACAGAAACGTCAAGATACATTTATATAAGAAACTTGGCATCAGCTGATTAAAAACGAATTGCTCGCGGCGCGTAAATCTGTACGCACCTTAAGACATGTCAGTGATTTGAGATATGAATCTGAGTGCCGGTTGCACTAAAGCCGGTTAAATTTTAATCGTGATTATTTTACGAGAACCATTCTTTTTTGAAAAGAAGCCTTCTCTGATCGGTTTTTATAAGCACAACCTAAAAGATGAAGAAACCTTGAAGGTTTCAAAGGTCAAATTATTCATATATTAATGAAAAATAATAATCATATTCTCGCGATGCTTTCAAATTCATCATAATTTTCAAAGTTAATCATTATTTTACAGTTTTAAGTGAATAGTGAGTGTTATTTTGTTATTCAATTTGGTCGGTAAACAATCTAAATTAGAACTTTTCTGTTTTCAAATGTTTGGACTAAAAATTGGACCTGAATTCAAGTGTATGGAACATATCCTACTTTTGGACTATTATTTATATTGTATAAATAAAAAATCGGGGTAGAAACAGTTTTAGGCTGTTCCTGTTAGTCCTTCCCCGATCATTTTAAAGAATCGAGTTCTGTTTATCAATAAATAAATAACGAGCGAAGTTCGGTGTCCCGATATTCATATTATTATGTATGACATAATTTAACACATATTTTTATGTATTCACAGATGTTGTGGAAGTCAAGGACTACCTGAGCTAGAAGAGAATCGATGGATTTATCATCAATAATTGACGATCTCTGGACTCAAACAGCTAATCTTATGTATTATAATCTCTTGAGCTGGATCCGCTCCCAACAGTGACAGTGAGAATATATTTTCCATGAGTTGTTATTGGACTGTTTCCACTCAGCCCGGCCGAGCCAGTATGAATAATCCCATTAGAACGTATGGGGATTATATTTTCACTGTCACTGTTGTGTACGGATCCACTTGTAAATAGTAGGCTACCTTTTATTATCTCTAATTTCTAGTTTTGTCCGGTCTAGTTTGGTTTTTGTGTACGGATTATATTGTGTATATAGTAGCATAGCCAACTCTAATACAAGGCCCCGGCCTACGATATTGCAACGTCGCAGTGTAGGCCTAGAATCTAATACATGATTGGTGAAAAGATCAGCTGGTATTTTTAAAAATCTTTTTTACCAATCATGTATTAGATTCTAGGCCTACGCTGCGACGTTGCAATATCGTAGGCCGGGGCCTTGTATTTGAGGTGGCTATGATAGTAGGCTACCTTTCAGTTATTTTTTTTTCGTTCATTAAAGGCCGTTTGCACAGTCAACGCTTGAACTGAATTTGATCAGCTGGTGGCTTAAACTAAAAATGAGCCACATTTTAACGAACGAGCAAAGACCTTAAAGAGATATAGACCCACAATGCCTATGCCTTCCCAATGATAGCTCTTACTTGAAATTGAAGGCCGCCATTGGCGTATTTTAGCACGAGATATTATATATTATTTATTTGTAATACGATAGATCACAAAGGCATTGGTGGCATTGGTATTTAATAATCTTATGGGTTGCCCCCTCAATGGCGGATTTCAATTCCAAGTACAACACTAGCGCTGCATGTGAGTCTATGCATCTTTAAGGTCTTTGCGAACGAGAATTGGATTTAATCCAGTCTAAAATGAAATTTAGTCTAAACTCAACGTTAGTAGACAAAAGGTTGATCACTCACAGGTGTATGATTCAAAGTGGTGGGGGGAACGCCAGCGTGACGTCACGTGTAGTAAAAATGTGATAGAGTAACCACACTGAGCATACAGTTTATTCTCTGTATCTTCAAATATATCGTCGTTTAATCTCCTCAAGATTGACCTAGAACTTTAAAATTCTCCATACTTATAGCGAATGAATCACCGATTCTAATGATGTTGTTAAATATTTCAAGTTCATTCAACTTTTATGAATAAAATGAAGTCGAAAGTTTTTCATGAATCTAAAAACGTGACACGAAAAAGTTAATAAGCTAGAAAAGCGTTAGTAGACAATGTTATACTATTATAATTTCAGATTAACCCTTAAAAAATCTTGATAAACCAATGCATCGCAATAAACCGATCCCGATAAATCCTATGTATTTCATTCATTGTAATGCAGGAGTGATCCGTGGTCTAGTGGATAGAGTGCTTGCGTAGCAGCATAGAGATCCCGGGTTCAAACCCCACTGAGAGCCAAAAGTTTTTTAAACAGATCACTCCCGTGTTATCGGATGGGCACGTTAAACTGTCGGTCCCGGCTGAAGTATGACAGTCGTAAGGCCCATTGACGGCTTAAATTATATATTCAGGCGGTGGAACATTCCCGCAAGGAACTCCCCACCAACAAAAGCCATACGAATTTATTTTTATTGTAAATGCACTGAACACATGCTGGTATCGAGCACATGTTCTACGAGAATCAAAATATCTCATCCCTGAAATTCACAAGCTGATGTATAACCAAACTACAAAATATAAACACGACCTAGAAGATGAAGAAACCTTAAGGGTTTGAAAGGGAAGGCTAGGTGGTGTGGTTTTTGCTTTTATATGGCAAAATGCTTGTATTATTCAAATGTTTTAATAATTATTGTAAAGCAGAAACAGAAAGCTTGCATGTCAGAAAATGTTTGTGTTATTTGATTATTAAAAATTTGACTATACGACACCATATGATTTTCAAGAATGCGATATTCTGCCTACTCTGTACTACAGCCTACGTCACGGCAGCAGCTCCCCCACTCCAATTGCATTTCAACGAAAATACTATAGATGAGTGACCAACCTTCTGTCTACTAACTGTGGTTTAAACTGATACGGTGCAAACGGCCCTAACAATTATTCAGTTCATTAACTTTTTCTATTTTACAAGACAGATTTGTACTCTTTATTTTGTCTATAATTTGTCAGCGTAATTTATTTTATTTGAAATCACTTTTTCATTTAATATGTACATTAGTATGATCATGCAAAGCTGTGTTGTCCCTGAAGCGTAATAATTAGTCTGATTAGATTAGAGTTCTTTATTCGTGTAAGTCACCTGTTTAAACTTTTTTTATTTAATTCCTATAATTTCTAATTGGACTATTGCTACTCTGTCCGGCCAAGCGTGTATGAATAATCACATTAAAACGTATGGGTATTATATATTTTATTTTATATTTTTTCAAGGATCAAATTAATGTGAACATTTCATTACACATACATTTTTACTTCATTAAGAAATGTGACTTAAATTGAGAAACTAAAAGATGAATGAATGAGAAGTTGATAACTAACAAAAACGTACAGATAAAGTGAAAATTATTTGCTTTTTCACCTTTACAATATCAATTAATATTTATAATATGAAAAACGTTTACTCCTGCAGACGCGAAAAATAAATTTTTACTGTAACATGTATTAAGAATAAGAAATATGACTTGAAAAAATAATAAGTGGATGAGAAGTTGATAACTGACAAAAAATTTACTTTTCCTCCACCTACTGTCTAAAGTAGGTACTTACTTTACTCCCTGAAACCTAATACTAAAGTGTCACTTTTTCGCTCTCGGTAGTAAAAAACAGAAAAACTCCCTAGGGAGTAAAAGTGACTCCATTTAAATAACATGGGGAGCATCTCTATTTTGAAACTTACATTGTAATAGGTTAGAAGGTCTAAGCTCAGATGAAGAAGCATAATAGAGGTGTCTGTCATTGAGTCAACTGAATTCAATACCACAACCAGAAATTTGATCAACTCATGAAAATATGTTTGTATAATAATTATTATATTCTCAATATTAGTAAACGATAAAAATTTATACAATTTTAAAATATTTTATTCTATTCAAAATACCAGCCATCAAATATTTTTGATCTGCAATTCAAATCTGAACCGCGTGATCTGGAGTCAGCCATTTTTGGTAGCTGCTCAGCTGATATAATGTTACAACTTTTGCCGATAGATAGCGCAATCGGCAGTGCAAATCAGACGACCGGTTTTTAGGTTTTAGATTTAGGTTATGTTGTTAGGAATCATTGTAACCAATACGTAAGTTATTAGAATGATTTTATTTGCTGTTTCTATAAAAAAATGTAGATGGAGGAAAAATGTTGTGTACATCACGAGCAAAAAATACTTTTTCTCCCTCAGGAAAATTGCTGCCCTCGGCTTCGCCTCGGCTTCAAACTTTTTCCCACAGGGAGAAAAAGTCGTACTTTTCACTCTAGATATACAAATAACTATTTCCTACAGTTACGTTGAAAAGTGGCCATAGCTGCACTGATTACAGAACGCAAAGAATCACTTTTCCGCTCTAGTGCGGGGAAAAATGTTTTCCGCACTCCAGATTTGCAACATGGCAATGCAAAATAGTTAGTAGGTTATATGGAGCACCAGTGCAGCAAAATCAAAATTAAGTTGGTAACTGTGACTGTGGTGCACGTTATAAGAATCTTGAGGTGGTGGACAACAGTGGATGACAGCAGTTGACAGCACAGAGCCGCCCCCCCCCCGCCGTTCAAACACACATACTACATTCTATTTTATTTATTGATAATACAATTACACAGATATACATTTGATGCATTTCAGGCAATTTTACCCATAATTACCCATTTTTTTTCATATTCAATGGTAACTGTAGGAAAAACTTAATGTGAAATATGTGCGCAAAGTTCCTCTGCTGCACTCAAGAAACCATTCCGCCCTCGACGTTTCTTTCGGTGCAGCAAACTGTCACTTTGAGCACTTGTTGCACAAATAACTATTAAAAGTAATCGTTTTCAATTTTTCATATCATCAATATTAATTGTTAAGATTGATGCGAATGTGAAAAAACAATTTTCACTTAATCTGTACTTTTTTTAGTTATAAACTCCTCATCCACTTATTAATTTTGTCAATTCAAGTTATGTTTTTTTAATAAATGCTACAATGAATATGACTGATGTTGTGAAGATAAAAATACAAATTTCACTTGAGCTGTACTTTTTTGTTAGTTGTCAACTTCTCATCCACTTATTAATTTTTTCAATTTGTAGTGTTTCTTGATAAATATTGAAGTAAAAATGTATTTTTTACTTAATAGATTGCTAGTAAAAATGTATTTTTTCTTCAACATTTATCAAGAAACATGACAAATTGGTAAAAAATAATAAGTGAATGAGAAGTTGATAACTAATAGAAAAAGTACAACTCAAGTGAAATTTGTTTTTTCACCTTCACAGAATCAATCATATTTTACTGTAACATTTATTAAGAAACTTGTCTTGAATTGACAAAATTGAAAAGTGGATGAGAAATTGATTACCAACAAAAAGTTCTTTTTGTGAATTCAAAGTACTTTTTGTTGGTCATCAACCTATCAACTAGATCAATGTAACTTACAGAGCGCGAGGTCTACTGTTCACAGAACTACTAGTTTGAAGAAGAAACATTTGTACTAGATACATTTAAATAGGTGGCATCTTTTCCAATTCAAATAATATTTGTTATATATAAATGTTGGCAAAAATGCATTTCTTGCTTCCGAAGGAGCAAAAACATTTTCGGCTTTTCAAGTGAAAATTGACTCTTTACATTCACTACATCAATCTAAATAATTGACCGAGCGAAGTGAAGTCTAAGATTCAAGTCGACGGTTTGTCATTTCTATTAATGTTTAAATGTAAATGTTTATATGTTGCGCATTTACGGCGAAACGCGGTAATAGATTTTCATTAAATCTGACAGGTATGTTCCTTTTTAATTGCGCGTCGACGTATATACAAGGTTTTTGGAAATTTTGCATTTCAAGGATAATATCAAAGGAAAAAGGAGTCTCTTTCATACGCCAATATTAGAGTGAAAATCAGACTATAGAATATTATTCATCATAAATCAGCTGACACGTGATTACACAGATGTGTGGAGAAGCCAGTCTATTGCTGTATTTCCATAAGGTCTATAGTTTTAATCAGGTACTTGTGGATCAGAATACTGCGTGAGGTCTACTGTTCACAGAACTACTAGTACTAATAATTAATATTGGTAATATGAAAAACTGAAAACGTTTACTACTTCAGACACGAAAAGTTTTTTTGAAATTATTATAGCTGCGAAAAAGCAAAAGGTAACTTGATCCTTAAAGGTGCGTACAGACTCGCTCTGCTCCGCAACCGAACGTCACTCCTGCAGAGCGATTGATGATCGACCGGGGAGCAAGAGTGGTTCGACCGGGGAACGCGAGAAGATCTAACATCTTCCGTAACGTTCATGATGGGTGCGGGGCGGAGCGACTGTGGTTCGATGGAGGAACGAGGGCGGAGCGTGCTCGGTGCGGGTTGGAAGCGCGTATATGTGTACGCAGCTTAAGGTGTGCGTACAGACTGAAAATGGGGTGTCACTGAAGGGGGTTCATTTTTGTAGTGAAAGGGGCTTTCATTGTATATTTCAGACTCCTGTCAGCATTCCTTATGAGTAATGCCAATGCTTTTTGGTCTCCAAATGATGACAGTTTGAAGTGAATCTCAGAGAGTAAAGTAATTTTGGAAAAAATATTTTAAATAAAGGATACTTTATGTTCTTATATTGTATTTTTAAATAATACTTTGGAAAATATACATCAAGATTCTGTACTAAAGGCGTTCAAAAATTAGGTACACCCAATTATGTATTTTATACAATCAAAATATTTATCTCTTTCCTGTATAGGGCTACTTGTAATATAAATATAAAGAAAATAAAAATCTCAGTACCCTTTTTTTAAAATATTTTATCACAACATGTTTCGGTCATTTATGCCATTTTCAGGCTAAAAAAAGGGTACTGAGATTTTTATTTTCTTTATATTTAAATCAAAATATTGCCTTTATTATGTCAATAGTATGTATTTGTAATGTTTGTAATATTGTCTTCATTATGGATGACGTATTTGTAATGCTTGTTTCACTTTTAATGAATAAACTTTGTATTCTTCATAATCTCTGTCTTTTGAGCCTAGTTTATACGATGCCAATTGGCGAGACAATTGTTGTCTTTGGACAATTGTCATCACGTGGTTGCGGATTGTCGGAGGCCAGGCCAGTTAAACGAGAAGATGTTAAGTGGCCAACTATTGCTACGACAGTCGAAAACTGAATATTATACAGCTGACTCAAATCCTATAGTGAGGTCCACGTTATAATGACAGTATTTGATAAAATTTGATCATAGAGAAACTTCAGCGTATAGATATCCCATGGTATGGGGAATTTATGTCGCAACTTTTACTGTTATCTCAAGCCGATTACTGTCAATTATTGTCAATTTTTACTGTTTTGTTGGGGTGAGAGTGTATGAACGGCACAATTTGAGAGACTACCAGCGTCACACAGCTGCATGGGAAAGAACTGAGTGAACTATCGGCTTGGATAACAGTAAAAGTTGCGACATAAACGCCCTATACCATGGGATATCTACTTATGCTATCGTTTCTCTATGCTTTGATGTTGCTATCCTTGTCTATCATTCGACAAAGCAGGTAGTACTATCTTTTACTAGCTCCGCAACGATGCCAAATCTGTTTTTGACATTGTATAAATATAATTAATTAAGGCAGAGAACAGACAACGCTGTTCTTCTATCTGTATCCACTGACATTATAACGTGGACCTCACTATAGCATTTTCTTTAAAATTAAACTAAGGTGAAAACATGGCTGAATGCTCGTCGTCTGTCGTGTCCCGTGAGGACTTGGAACGAATGTTAAACCAGCTATGCAAGGAATTTATCAGTGAGTCTTGCAATATGCTGGAAGAGGAGATATACAGAGTGTTTCATAAGTAGTGTCGAACATTCTAGGGTATTGTTCCTGGATGATAGGAGACTACAAATGTCGTATTTTTAGCGGTCATCCTTATAGCTGCCATTTTGTTTTTTTTTTTTCACTTGGGAATTTTTATCTCAAGAATGAAATGTTGTATTGATCTTGCAATCGGTTGCAAAAAAGCCGGGTCATTTTCAATCCTGATTAATTCCAGTAGATCCATCTTTTGAAATGGTCTTCTCTGATTTGGTTCACGTGAAGTTAATCAGGATTCAAATTTAACCGGTTTTTGTGCAACTGGGCCTTTGTGAGGGAAATTTTTGCATTCCTCTGGGAATAAATCTCAATTTACTGTGATTAGAATAGTTATTTGTGCAACTAGTGCGCAAAGTGACAGTTTGCTGCACCGAAAGAAACGTCGAGGGCGGAATGGTTTCTTGAGTGCAGCAGAGGAACTTTGCGCACGTATTTCACATTAAGTTTTTCCTACAGTTACCATTGAATATGAAAAGTGGGTAATTATGGGTAAAATTGCCTGAAATCCATCAAATGTTTTTCTGTATAATTTTATTATTGATAAAAACCTTAATTTATTGTCAAATTGAATAAAAATGTTGTCCTTGGTATAATATCTAATTAATAATAATTAGCGCGTTGTGCTGGTTGCACCTCTGCTCACTATAGCAGCCACAGCAGTCACTGTTACCAACTTCATTTTGATTTTGCTGCACTGTTGCTCCATATAACCTACTAAGTATTTTGCGTTGCCATGTTGCAAATCTGGAGTGCAGAAAAATTTTTCCCGCACTAGAGCGGAAAAGTGATTCTTTGCGTTCTGTAATCGGTGCAGCAATGGCCACTTTTCAACGTAACTGTAGGAAAAGAACATTTCTGTATGAATGTTATTATACCGGTAATTTCTTCTTTCTTAATGAACTTTTTATGCTTTTGTACTCCAGACCGAAGCTCGGTCCCCGATATTATAATATGAAGTAGGTATTCGACTGAGTGAATTTTTCTTCAGATTTTTCCTTCAATTCACACATTGATTCAATAGCTGCTAGGGCCAACCAACAAATGGGGTTTATTCTGAGGACCTGTTCGCCCTTAGTGATGTAGAGCCTTTGATTCTGATTTATAAGTCACTAGTGAGAAGCTTGCTAGAATATGCCTCACAGATATGGAATCCATATCATATGGATAGAATAAATGTTCTAGAACGGCTGCTTCAAAATAAGTTTTTAAGAATCATGTTCTATAAAAAATTTAATCGTTTTTGTCCTTTTGATTTCCCAACAGAGTCACTGAGAACTTTATTCCATATTACATCATTAAAAGTTAGGCGTGATGTTAGAGCACTTATTTTTCTTTTTGATCTCTTAAATAATGAAATTGATTCATCATACTTGCTATCTAAAATGAATATTTATATCTCACCTGTGGCTCGTCGATCTGAATTTTCTTTTCTGGTTCCTCGTTCCAGAACACTTAGAAATTACAATTCTCCTCTCAACAGAATTCAGAGAAGCTACAATAGTTTGTCCGGGCACCTAGATCTCTTCTGGTTCTCTCGCGCTAAATTCCGAAAAGCTCTATACAATGGTCTGGTCTGAGCATTGATATTGTGATCTGGTCTACATCGATCATTTTTTCATGTATGTGTGGGTGTGCATATGTTTTGGGACTTGGAACTCATTAATAAGTTATATTTTGGTTATTTCATTCTTTTAATACTTGTGTTATTAGAATTTTATATTATCCATTTTTGGACCTTCTATGAGTAGTATTTCGATGCTTTGTATTCATCTCATCTTTTCATATATTTTTTTTTTAATTACCGTATTGTATTTTTCCATATTATCATTTTGTACCTTATTACCATATGTAATAGAGAAAATATTACCATTTGTACCTTATTTCTTTTTATGATTTTTTATAAGTTTTCTATATATTATATTTTAAGATTTTGCATTTTCTTGTAAAGGAGACATGTTTGGGGAAACCCGTTGTCTCCATTGTAAATTAATAAATAAATAAATAAATAGTCTTATAGTTGTTCACTTAACAAATTTTCAGTCCTTAATTATTTTCACAAAGTAATTAATCGATAATTATTGTATTAATGCAATAAAAACTATATCAATTGCATTCATTCCATCAATAATAATTATACTTTGCTTGCTATAAAAGGAGTGATATGGGAACCAGATAGGATAATATTAACAATGGAAGGTTCATCTCGAATCCACTAGAAGTAGAAACCAACAAGAATGAATTTTCAATTTATTAAAATTTTACACTATCACTCAAGATTTACTTTCACACTATTAAAAGTAGTGTTATGGAAGCCAGATACTAGTATTGACAATGACGATAATATAGATGCATTACCACTAGGCCTATTACTGTTTGAGCTATTTTTATCTATGAAACTTCTCGCTAAAAACCAAGGATCACAAAAAGCTTGTATGATATTTGCCACTTAGCGAAATATTTCGCTATATTCCAAGGAAGTATTACCATAGAAGCATACCATAGATGGGATAGCATAAGAAGATATCCCATGGCCTATAGAGTATCTACATTCCAAATTTCAACCATTTTTTGTTAACTCAAGCCGATTTCTGTCTATCATGGCCGGGTGAGAGTGTAAGAGCGTCACAGTATAAGAGACTACCAGTATCGTATAGATCCACGAAAAAGAAGTACGTGGACTATCAGCTTGAGTTAACATTGAGAATTGAAAATTAAACGCCTTATACCATGGGATACCTTCTTGTGCTATCCTTAATCTATGGAATTACTTGGTGTAGAAAATTATAATTTCAAATCGTTTTCTGCAAAATCTTCCATTTATGAGTAAAGCAAAATAGTATATTACGCTACAAGCACAGAAAGTTAGTGTTTACGGTATGAGGATAGTTTCCCGGTCGAGGCTTGCAGAGCCCGGGAATATGTTATCCGAATACCGTGAACACCTTTCTGAGAGAGTCGCGTACGATATTTTTCGCCACACTACAGGTATAGCTGACGCCAAAAAGTTAGGCGGTTTCGTGGGTCTCTTGTGCGTTCCAACAGCTGATGTTGTCAAGTAGAGTTGTCATCTAGCTTGGCTTAGGTGATGATTTTTAAATCAAAAGAGACAATAAATAGGTGCATTGCATCAGCTGTGAGTAGGTTACACCATGTGACCCACGAAGCTGCCTAACTTTTTGGCATCAGCTATATAAGAGTAATAAATTGAATAAGAATGTTTTATGAGGGGGGGGGAACTTTGATGTCTCATATCTCGAGAACCAGACGTCGTAGGGTACTCAATGTGGGGTGGAAATTTCCGATCTCACCCTCCTGAACACAATGCACCATATGTCGCAGTTGTCCAAACACATTTTCAAAAAGCGGCCGGAAAGGGTACTCTTTCCGGCCTTAGCCGGAAAGAAACCTGTTCTGACGTCAGACGAGAGTCTTCTGCAAACAGAGTCTTTCAGATCTACGTAGGGACTGGAAAACAGCTGCTTTCTGTGCAGTGTGGCGAAAAAGTAGGTATCGAGGACATGGGAAGGATCAGGGAATATTATTGCATTAAATGATCAACACCATATACAATACGGACATCCTTTATTGAATAGAATGCATTCTGGTCTTAATTTAATAATAATAGACAAAAGGTATCATCAATCAAATAGACAAATCCATAACTTCTTCTCTAATAATAAAAAAGCACTTTAAACACAATTAATTTACCACTTATTAATATATACTGATAAATTTCATTAACCGTTAATGATCACATTCATATCAATATATATATCATTTTCATAATAATATAGTTATGTGAAATTTTGTCATTGACAATGCAATGCGACCGCTAAAATCAATAACTTTATTTTTATTGAATTTTAAGACACGACAATACATCACTATACACATATTTGTTCCAATACGTATAAGGTGGAAATAATTATTATCTATAATGTAATGCGCGCGCGCACTCTCTCTCTCACACACACAGTACACACACATCTCAAGCATTATAGACTATAATCCATAAGTCTCAACGGAATTCTATATAAGCGTAGTGGGGGACAGGTCTCTTCATGATATTATTCACATTAAAAATACCCTACTAAAGACTGCTCTTCACTTTCTATTTCAGCACTGATAAGATAGACGCGAGTTAAAATCAATCACCTGATTGTTCCCAGACTAGACAAAATTAATTCAGGTCGGATTGCATTGAATTTATATTTATAAAAAAAGACAAAAATTAATAGTAAACTTCTACCGATTGTCATAAATATGACCTATCAGTTTGTGTATGTAATTAAGCGTAATTGTACAGACTTTCATAACTCATGTGAGGAGGAATCACATCAGTGTATTTAGGATGAAAAAATTGATAGAAATTAAACTCAAACCAGGTACCATATAAGGATGAAAAATTAAATCAAGCTTCCAAATTGTTTTATCTACAACAAAGCTTGTATATTAGTTTGCACAAGAGAATCTTCAAAACATTTTTGAACTTCTTCAAAAAAGCATGTAAAGGTGCGTACAGATATACGCGCCGCGAACATGAGCAATTCACTTTTAATCAGCTGATGCTAAGCTTTTTATATTTGTATCTTACTGTTTCTGTAAAATACAGATATATTCAGCTGATTAAAAGTGAATTGCTCATGTTCGCGGCGCGTATATAATCTGTAGGCACCTTAAGTTGCCTGTCTATTTTTTTCAACAAAGCTTGTATGTTAGTTTCTTACAAGAGAATCTTCAAAAGTCTATTTTTAGATATCTGTCTAACAGCGAAATAACAACAAATTAACTTTGAAAATAGTGTCAGAATCATGTTATACAGAATGGGCACAAAATCACTCGCTGATATCAACTTCACTTTCAATATTATTACAATCACTTACTCCTACATCATAACAATCGTCATTACCCTTAATGTAATTAATAATTATAATACTCTTTATAAAACGAACGCTTTGATTTTGTCTTTATTTAAAAATGGAACACTGGTATTATTTGCTTTGTATACAGGCACTACACAACCGTTAGAATTGTTTGTTCTTCAGAGATGACTATGGTAACAACAAATTTAGAAGTTTTTGTGAAAATTGTAAACACAAGTTTAATGCTGCTAGATAAAATTGAAAGGAGATTATTGCCTAGATTTTTTTTTATATCGGGGTGAGAAAATAAATAGAGAAGTGGTAAGGGTGGCACATCACAGCTTTCAAATTAGGCCTTTCATGTATTTTGTTGTTGTTCTATTATAATATTCTCATTGTGCCATAAGATAAACTAGAATACATATGTATATACTATGTATAATACATAAAACATCTAACACATACGGTACCTAAACGACTACAGTCCGGTTTTTTCATTATTGAATAATAATAGATAATCAGACAAATTTCATGCATTTTTCACGTGTATTTTCGTAACACAACCTGACAGTTCATTGGAGATCCACCATGACTTTCTCAAATTTATAGCAAACTAATGTCTATCAACATTGAATTTTTTAGCGTTTAAATAATTATAATTAAACATTACACTAATAATACTTTCAAAATAGATGAGCATTTTATTCGAGTTATCAAAGTTTGGGAAATTAATTTAACATTGACAAGGGGAATAGATAATCACAAACATTTTTTGTAATAAAAATAATCTACCGGTCTTCAATATTTCTTTCAAAATCAAATCTACATTTGAAATACAAAGACAATCACTTGAATTTCGGGAAATGTTTCAAATTTTAAACAATATAAAAGTGGATTTTTATAAAAATGAATGTTCAGCTAATTACCCCTTTACACTACTACAAGATAAAAAGAGGAACGATGTGAAGATATGCTTATTTCAGTATTGTTGGCAGGCAATGAGGTACACAAAAAGATACAAAGACCCGGTTGCATTTTAACCGTGATTAATTCCACGATACCCAATCAGAGAAGGCGTTTTTGAAAAGACGGCTTCTCTGATTGGTTCTCGTGGAATTAATCACGGTTAAATTTTAACCCGCTTTTGTGCAACCGGCACAAAGACTTTTCTAAGAAAGCATTGATGACATAAAAAGAAAAAATTGATGACCCAAGAATAATCTTCCAAACATTTTTTTTTGAAAAGAGAATCACCTTCACCTTATTGCCATTTAATTGAAGAAGCTTTTTTGTCTATTTGCACATCGATAAATTGCCAAATATCTGTAATAATGCAACAATCTCAACACTCTCACTGTATAATTTATTACTGTAAATTAATATTATTTAGCAAGTTTATATACTGTATAGTTTATCGAATAAAAAGACATATTACATTTGTGTCAACCCTTGTACAAGTTTATAAAATAAGCAATCAACCGTATCAGAAATTTACCCTACACATAATACAAATATTAAACTATTTTGGTACCTTAGGTGTAGTATTATATTCTGTCCAATTATTACACTATTATTATAATATATATAAATACACAGACACAAGTGCTCTAACAAGTAGTAAAGATAGATTTCATACTATAACTATTACCATTAATGACTATGTTGTGTAATTTAAATTATGATATTTGGAGTTACTTTACTTCTTTTTTCACTAAGTTAATATATATATATATAGATTTTATTAAGCACACAGATTTTCAACATGAAAGGGTATCACAACAATTAGATTAGAAAACATGTCAATATATAATATATAGTAATGATCATTTTTCATCCATAGTTTTTTCTGTTTATTTTCATTCACAAACACATTCGCTCGTCAATTTGTGTCGCTAAGTAGAGGCAATGTTACAATGTTCAATGTCTTTTAAATCCCAAAAGCAGTTCGGAAGATCTTGTCTAGTCTGTAGGTTTTTCGTTTCACAATTATTATTATTACCGTATTATTATAAATAGAGCTTGTACTGAGATGAACTACTTATTAGTAGAATAATTTATTGTTTGTTTTAAAAAACGTGCCAACAGTCTTCGATAGGAGGAAATAATTATTAATGTCCAGCGCATTCATTCAAAACCCGTACATGATTAATCCTAAAATACACACATATTCATACATTATTTCTAGTTGGTATTCGAGAGATAATACAGAAGATTGAAATGTTTCACTCGTTTAGGGAAACCCCAAACCACGACTAATCTTACATCTTAACAACTAACAGACAAAATATTAATATTTTTACTATGGCAATTGCTTTATATAGGCGATCAATGTATCCACACATTGTTTTAAAAATACTAATGATAAGTTTACTTATTTTTCTCTTTAAAAATTACACAATTCCTAGTGACAAAACAATATTGTACTGGGAAACAAAAACAAAAACTATACTCTTAGTTATTATTAGTATCAACAGTATCTTAATTGGTAATAGAAAAATAAACTGTTGAATTTTTTTCAAATTTCAAATTGTTAAATTCGTAACATGGTTTTGGTAAGTAAGCGTTTTGTTCACCAAGAACCAGCTGAAGGATTTTTGATATTTTTTTTAGAGAGATGAAACTATTCAAAGTAAACCTATCTCCCATTTCTAGTCAATACTTTTTCAATTTTTTTTGTCAATGTTCTCCATTTTCTTTCAACTCATTGAGTATTAATCTTTATTCAGTCAACAAACAAGTTTGTCAAATTTCAATCGCTGTTACATAAATTTATGTAATTATTATAAAATTTATTTAATTATCATTTGGTGAATGATGTAACAAAACAATACATGTACCACAGTAGTATTATAATTATTTGGTAGCGCATTTTCGTTTACATTACAGAAAGAATGTTATGTTATGTTAATTCACTCACTAACTTGTACTATATTGGAATACATATACAAATATAATATGTTAAAGAAAGACTTTGACTCGGACATTTTTTTCTCTAAATTAGGGAAGACTGTGCTGCTAACATTTTCTAATTTATCAACAAAAAAATTGACACCGCCCTAGTTAATAGGAACACAAAATTATGTTGTTTGAGAAAAAATGTATTAAAATGTGTGTTTTTTAGCAACACACATGGTCCCGTTAAATCTATCACTTGAATAAATTCTAAATTTGTTCAGGCGGAGTACTGAGAACCTACAGAAGTTTACGTTTATTTAGTCAAATTTCGCAATTGACTTAATTTTTCAAGGAAATTGATAATTTTTGCTGTAAGTTAATTGGCCCAGCTATGTTTCAGTATTTATTCCACGAGTTCAATTAATTAATCAATCAATTTCATTAATATGCGTTCAAACACAACGGATTATAGACCGTTAATAAGAATATCTAAGATTTTCTTTTGATAAACATTAATTTTGGCAAGAAATCTCCTATAATAAAATTCAAATCTACAATGCATTTTGAATTCATCAATACTGTACATTCAAAAAACATTAGACTACCTTTAGAATATCTCAACTGATTAGACAGACCGTAGTTTCATTCATGATATATCCAAAGTTTTGGAAGCCTATCTGCTAACCAATATCTCTTGGTTTAACAGAAATCAAAATCAATTCTGATTTTTCTTTTCAAGATGAGTTATATTTGATAGGCCTAGCGAGGTTCAACAAATGTTCAAACTTCAATTATAGATTTAAATTACTTTTCAACGACAATTACTAACGTTAATGATAACCCATTCGTTTGGTAACTCACAATGATTACATCTAGCTTAGAAAATATATAGAATAACAGAATGGGTTCTTCTAACATCTATCATATTATATAATTCACTAATAAGACCAGAAATGAGATTAATTTGTCTATCAAGTATCATTACGAAATTTGAGTTGCAATTATTCTGCTAAATTTGCTAAACGAATTGAACACAACGTGATTCAATAAACATAGAAAAATTAAAACATAAATTGAATAGACACAGGAATGTTGAGTTTCATTAATGAATTCGAATACTTAATAATTAATTAAGGCCTCAGTTTGCAACAACGAGATGGTTACAATAAACTAAATTCAAGTTTACAACAGTTTACTGATTACGATAAAGCATGATTCGAATATTCTGTCTAGAAGTGTGGAGGGGGTTGAAGTACAAAATGATAATAATCAAAGATTTTGAGAAATGTGTACCAATAAACCCCCTACCACACTGCTCTTATCCGGGGCTGATTCTCAAAAATTATCATCATTAACACTGACTAGCTTGCGAGACATATTATTCAAAAACACAGCGATTTTTTTTAATTTATTGCCAAGGAAAGCTGTGAACTTTTTGAAAAGACACACCGTATTTCTGTTAACGTTTACATGATAACACTGGCAGACATAATAACATTAATCTAAGACTATTCTGGATGGCAGTAGTATCTTGGAGTAGTTGATCATAACCTAACTATCAAGGAAACTCAAATTTATCAGTCGAATGCACTGTCCAACATACCCAACATACACTCACTCAAGTCATACATACTCGAACAGTGCACCTCTGAATCTATCAAACAATAATTATAAATAAAAAGTTAAAAGTGTACCGTAGTTTCGACCAAGTCTTACTTTACAACTACCTAGAGAGAACAAAAATCTCAGAAGTTCAACACAAACACACACTCACTAGATATGAATATTATCAAATTATTTGGAATTTACTCGGCTTTAAACCTTGAAAATGTTACTCACTTAGTCTCTAAAATTACTTTGATTACTGAACACGTTATTTAAATTGCACTCAAATTGTTTGTATTTCCCTCAAAAGGCACTGAATGACCGCAACAATTTTTTTGTGTTTATCCGGTTTCTTGTCGAAGTCATCTTATCACAACCGTAATCATCATCATCATCATCATTTGCGATTACCAGATTCGAAATTTGAATTTTATTGATTTGAAAAATTGCAGGCCTGGTTGATTGGTGTGTGAGAGTGAGAGAGAATGAGAGAGCAATCAAACCCTCTCTCATTAGTCAGGCAGGTTCGTTGATTAGAATTCAATCAATTAGAATTAATTTCGTAGATTAAAATGTGCCATTAATCAATTAAAACACCCTGTCATAATGAATATGATACAATTGTTATACCCAAAGTTGCGAATGAGAAGCTTGAAAATGTTGGTAAGTTACATGAGGCGCCAATGCCCAATCATCACAATCAATAGGCTACAAAATATAGACAGAAATTGACAACAAAATTTAGACAAAATCATCAACATCACACACCTAAATTGAGCAAATTTTTATGAAAAAAAACCACAAAACTTAGTAATTATTGTGATGCAGCAAACTAAGAGAAACTAATAATAATTATAACTGAAACAAGATTGTAAGATGAAGACTAAAGTAAAATAGTTTAGTCAAATGTACCAGTCTAATAGGTTACAAAATGGAAACATTCTTGTACATAAACTCACAATAATTAAAAAATAATTACCTAAAACAAAACTAGATTAGACACTAAGTAACTGAAACAAATTGCACTAGAGACAGTAGGGGGTATTATGATCTCAAAAAATTACTTCTCAACATTATTTAGTTACATACCAAATCAACTACAGGCTACAGAAGATGTGAATGAATTTCCTCATCAATATTTTACTACTACAAATCTAAAAGTTAAATCTCTCTCGAATACCAACTTACATCACTTCTTACTGACTATTATTATGATTATTTCCAGGTTTGGAAACAAATGCATTGCTATCATCAATACACACACACTCACGCACATTTACACTAGTGCGCACGCACACACACATGTCAACAATAATAAATTCATACTAATTGGGTTGGCACCTTGTTGCAACATTTTCAGAAATTATTTTAATATACGCATTGTTGAACACCCACATAGTGATGAGAACCCGTTAAATTAACTCTAGTTCAAACCTAGTTTAAACTTTAGTTCAAGAATTTATAAAATGGAAAAATATATTTAGTAGTTATACAGATTGAGTTTACTAAGTTTGATACTACGCTTGAAAATGTTATTCGTTTTTTTGGTCCAGATTTCTTTAAGTAATCGTTTACAACAGTTTTAGATGAGCACCTTAGTTGGAGGATATACTTGTTTACATTATGCTGATTATAAGCCAAGATTCAAAGAGGTGGTATAGTGAGTTATATATACACACACGATATATATAGGCAAGCCAATACAAAATGCATTGCAGCAGTCTGTCATTTTTTAGCATTCAGTCAACAAATTTCCAAGTTTTGTTTTTAGAAATAACTTCTCTGACCCCGCCAGATTTAGTTAGTTTCATACATCCCCGTATAATTATTTCACTCGAATTTTAGGATGATTTTATTCGTTTAGTGCAGTAATGAAAAACAACATTACATTCACTTACAACTAAACAGGATGAAAAAACTCAAACATAATAGCAAAACAAACACCTCTCCCTCTTCGTCCGTTCTATCACGCCCAACATAAATTGTATCCCTCTTCTTCTTTGTGGTCCACCCCTTCCAGT